>NC_140491.1:91889002-92184002 GCF_964271855.1 Acomys minous | reverse complement strand
GCCTTGGCTTCCCCTGATTATGGACTGTAGCTAGTATGCCAAATAAGCCCTCTCTTCTCCAAATTACTTTCGCTTATGGCTTTTATCACAGCAATAGAAAATACTAAAACAAGAGTCTTTTAGAGATTCATATGAGGGCAGACGCACAGCCATCTGCATTCCTCTACTTTATATATGTGCCATGATATATTTAACTGTTGATTTGTCGCATTCCCTCTAATTATGCATGATATGGCTATGAATGTTCCTGAAAATAAATTTTTATTCAGTGCAGAAGTGCTTGATTAAAGAGATATGGATATCTAATAAATATTTCTCAATTAACCCAATAAAAGGCTACAATAATTTCTACTGTCACCTAGGAAAACGTGCATATGTCTCATACAGTCAATTAAACTTTTTGTCATATAACTTGTATTTGCATGATGCCATGCGATGTTTAATTAGCACCTATTACATATATGTTAGCATGAGTATCTTTCGCTGGTGAGGACTGGTATTTCTGAGGCACTTTGTTTCCTTTCCTGCTATAGATATGTTTATGTCTGTTTCTATCTGTTCTGAAGTTCTACCAAAGTATATGTTCCTACTTTACATTCTAGTTCCCCACTCATTTCCGATGCCTTGCTTCTCATGCCCCACATTTAATCGTCCTAGCCTGGTTTTTAGCTCTTAATTTCAAAGAGATTTTGCCTTATTTCATATCAGCTCTCAATATTTTTCTATTTTGTCATAGCATTTAAGGGTGACTATGCCTAATATACCTTTTTAAAATAGAAGCTTATTTGCATTGAAATAGTGCATATGCCTCTGTGTGTGTGCTCCTGTGTGTTAGTGGTGTGTGTGTGTGTGTGTGTGTGTGTGTGTTATTACATTTACTTTTTTCCCCTGCTACCTAATTAATTGACCTGTTCTGAGATAACACTTGCTGAATAGTGATAAAATAATTTACATTGTAAGTTTTGTGTACTGTGAATCTTCAGAACATTCTGTCTAGCTTTATCCAGTTCTGAATTAATATATATTATAGGTAGCATTTGATTTATTCTAGGACTCTAATAATTTCTATCATTTAGTTCTACACATATATGGAGACACTAGTCACTTGCTTTTTTAAAAGCTCCATTTTAATGTTTTTAGCATCTTTATTTTGCTATTAAATTTATCTTAAAATTTTTAAACCGTCTATGCTCAGTATCAGTTTTTTTGAACTGTACTTTAAAGAAACTCTCCCTCCCCCCCCCCTCTCTCACACACACACACACACAAACAAACAAACAAAAAACATTGCTTGCCTCTAAAGAAGAAAGAACTAGAAGAAAAGAGAGAGGTACTTGACCTCTTGGCCAAGTAGCTCTGTTTGGGGAAGTTGTACCACATTGGCCTTGTGAGGTTTACAGCAAAAGCCAAGTGGAGGTCTCAAGTAGAGGGACTAACACTGTTAGCATCAAAAGCCTAATTGTCTGCTCTCTTAAAGTTAGGGTTATTGGCAGCTGCCATTTTACCATCCGTGCTGCTGTCACCCAGCACAACCAACCAGCATGCACTAATTGCAGTGGCCTTTTCATCAAGTAAGATCATCCCACTAAACACAAAGAGCTGTCTCTCCATTAGCACAGACAGTAGCCAGCTAGATCAGCTGGGCTCCTTGAGTATGATTGGACTGTCATATTGTTATGATTTGTTCAAGTTTAGAGCATTTAGCAGATACCCTTTGCACCTCTCTTTGTACCTGAATACTATAACCTGACTGCCCCTATCATTTAAGAGGGTACTATAGCTTTTCAAAGTTCAGCAGCGCACAATTGCAGGCAGGCAACTGGTTTCTGACAAGAGATCAATACTGTCCTTCCAAACGCTGGAGTCAAGCTGCTGGGTCTGTCAGAGGGATGTGTGCTGTAATTGGATCATGGATGCCGAGAGTCATCTGAGTCTCCCTTCAGCACTGTCACAGCTGTCAGATGTCATCCCTTTGTACAGCTGTCACTGCGGGAGAGTTGGGGCTCTTTTTCCGTTCTAACCCAATGCAAATGTCCACTTAGCAGATGAATATTGAAGATATTAGACACTTCTTTATGCTTTTATGCAAAATAAAGATCTGTGTCATCTGTGAATTTCATGGAAATAAGTTGCAATTTATTCACTGTGAGAAAAGTGAAGTGAAGCCTGTAAAAATGAGAAATTATTTGGTTCAGGCTATTAAAAAAGGAATAATTTACAGAATAAACAACCAATATACATTTTGTTTCCTTGGGTTGGAAAGATATCTAGTATTCTACAATATTTATATGGTAGCCTTATATAGTTTATGAATATTTGAGACTATATGTGTATATCAAGCTTTATACATGTTCTTGGAAAAGGGACAAATCCTGAACTTAGGTTCTTTTAAATTACTAAAATTTTTATTAAAAAATATAAAACTATTATCTGTCTTGAAGTGGCACCATGATGTGGTTTAAGAAGCCTCTTTGTAGGTAGAATAAAAACCTGGCCAAGTGCTCTCAAAAAAAGTTTTCAAGGCAGGAAATTCAGGCTAAGTGAAAACTCTTGGGCTGCAGATTCTTGTTTCCTTTTAATGTTTACAAATGAAACAGAAAGGCATGTCAATAGTTGGCAAAATAATTATATGACTGTTTCTGTTAATTTTGATCTGTTTGTCTTAAAGGCCAATAGTCAAATCAAGCTACATTTTATATTGTATGCATGTGTGTGCCACACTATTTTATTCATACCTAGGCCTGTAATGCTCCTTAAGTGATGATGAATGGCTAACATTCAGAATTGCATAATGGAGTCAAGTCACATATATTTACCACAAAGAGAAAAGAAAATGAAGGTATGTTGCCACAGTGGTTTTTGGCAATTATATACTTAATAAAGGATTTTGCAATACTGGGATGGACTCCTGCACCTCCCTTGACTGACCCCAGATATGTACAGTCTTAACTGTTGGCTTACTCTTATTCTTTACTATTTCCTTGCTGTCTCCCTAAGCTGATGTCAGAATCATTTTTGGATGGCCGACGGGGTAATTTTTGCTCTGGGTGGCTGACTTCCTTTTTCTTGAGGTCCAGACCACACACTGCCTTCTCTGTCAAGCAGGCAGCCTGCTCTCGTCCTACTGACAGGGTAGCATGAACCTTATTTTCCAATATCTGACCTTAACGTCCTGTCACCCACCATGGGACTCACTGGGTCAACCCCTCAAATATCCAAACTTTTTGCCTCCATCTGGCATTATGAGGTGACCTCACCCCATTTGTGGCAGCTCAAGTTTTTGAAGCCTAAAATTAGTGGCTGCCAAAATCAAAATAGACACTTGGTCCCTACTGCAAGGCAATGGGGGATGGGAAGCAGAAAGCCAGAACATTGAATGGTTTTGCTCAAAAGACTGCAAGTATTTGAAATGGCTATGATACATATTTTTAAAATAAGAAATATCGCATTTTTATCTTCATTTAGCATTCTCGCAAAACCCCAATGTGACTTTTAATCTTCGTTCCTTCCTTCCTGTCTGTCTGTCTTCCTTCCTTCCTTCTTTCCTTCCTTCCTTCTTTCCTTCCTTCCTTCTTTCTTATTTTTTACTGAAGGCAGGCAAATGATCTTAGGAAAATTTAAATGATTTACTACTATAAAATTAATTACTTAAAGGCAAATCCTGATTGGCTACCAGAGGAATGGCAAAATGGTTCTCAGTAGTTACTTAGTTATAAATTACAGAAATAAATGGAAAAAAATAAACTTAGTTTTTAAGGTTATTCTTCATTAATTACTGTGAACTTTATAGGCAACTGCAGTGATTCAAGTATGCATTTTTTAAAGTATGGTTTATGGTTAATTCAGAGGTCCAAAACATTCATTTCTTCATTCATATTAATAAGGCTGTCACATGACCATATGGAAGTAGAAGGTTGATTAAAGGTTGGTTAAGTAACCAACACTGTTCCATATGTAAATTTATAGCAATGGCATGCTGTAGGAGATGGCTTACTTGCTATTTCTTTGCTATATTAAGTAAAATTAAAAATTTCCAACTCTGGTTTATGGGATTTTAAATGAATCAGATCTCTCTTTTGGGCAGGGCAAATAAGTGTTTTGTATATATATATATATATATATATATATATATATATATATCATCGTTATGGCTCATTTAATTTTGTGAGTGAATGATCTAAGATTAACTACAGACTAGTCAGTGCAGTTTAAAAGCTGAAAGCAATTTCCAGCCATAGATGGTAATGCCACATTCAGTCCACAACCGGATGACTTTAAATGGCTGAGCTGCGAGGTCTTTGTATATGACCACGGGGCCTGATAAAGCCATAGGAACACAGTAAAAGCACAAAAATAGTTCCAATTTATTTGGTGCCATCACCTTAATGAGATTAATACAGACATGTTCACGTGCCTAATTGGTGATTTTGTTTTAACTGGTAATGAAGGATTAAAACTTCGGGCAACAGGCTGCTTACTGGATAGGGAGTTTGAGAAGGAAAGGGCTTTATTATTATTATTATTGTCGTAAAAGGACACAATGTGCCCCTCCAAAGTTTATAATGTTTCTTTCAAAGCCATGAGTGCATAGAAATGTGTGCCTTAAGAGTACTCTTGCTATTTTATGGGAACGTGTGATTTTATGGCCAGGGATACATGTTGTTTTTATTTACCAGACCACCTGTTTTTATTTACCTTTTCTAGACAAGACCACATAGAACTGGTATTGCTGGGAAAGTGGCTCAGGCTGAAAAGCACTGGCCACCCTGCTACTGGGAAATTGAGAGTATACAGCTTGTATTTCAATTCATCTTTTACAAACTTGCTCTCTCTGAAAGACTAGAGACTGCTTGCCCCCATTTAATCCCACAGCACCCCAGAAAACCAAACCTTATTTGGGGGACTTCATTCACCTACACACTTTCTTCCCTGGAAGTGAGTGCAATGATAGCCCTTTTAAATGCTAACATTATTAAGCTTGCTGCCAAAACACAAATGCTCAGCCTAAGTCATTAAAATTTAATTATAAGGGGGCAGCTGAGCCCAGTTGGAGTTTTGAATGTGAAAAATCTTGTTTAAAAAAAAAAAACTAATAAAAAACAAAACCACCCAGCCAAACCTATAGGCATCTGTCTCTACTGGCCCAGTGAAGTACATTTAAATAAAGTTGCTCAGCATTTGATCAGCATTCAGCAAGCTACTGAATCCTCACAGTGAAACATATTTGGGTCATCACTCAGCTATTATCAACCCGGAGCAGGCCATGTATAATCTTGCCACTGTTGGTGCTGCACAGCCTAGCATGTGTCTGGTGTATCCAAGTCCTAAAACCCAGGAACTGTACCCTCTAGCACCAACCAAAGCAGCAGTGTTCCAGGATTTTGTTTTCCCCATAGAAACCTTGCCCCATGCTAAGGTATCCTTCTGAGAAGCTGCAATAGAAGCATTTGATCTTTCAGGTTCTTTTAGGAAGGGCTGGAGGCAGACTCCGGCTAGTGATGCTCTGTGGTGCTAAAGGTGCTGCCTTCGCAGAGAATAAAGACAGAAATATATTTTACATTTCTTGTCAGATTGAACTTTAAGACATCCCGACTGCTTTCTCTAAATTTAAACATCACAGCCCAAATGGCAACATGCTTTGTTCAGTTCCAGTTGTGTGGAGTTTCACTGCTTCATTGATTCAGAGGAAAGCTGAGCCTGGCATGGGGAGCAGGGCTATGGAATCACGCTCTCACTGCAGCATGTCACGCCATTATATCTGGGACCAGAATGTCACCATGGTCTCAATGGTTCGTCAGCTGAAGGATATGGTTAACAAATGTAAAACCAAACTTCAGAGGAGCTGGTTTTCTGTGCTAAGTGATCTGTATTCCCTCTGAATTTACTTTCCCCTAACCCCGTGAAATTAACAGTACTTTCTGACATTCGACCCCCTGACCTCACACATAATAAGAATTTAAAAAGCACCATGCATGAGTGTGTCTCTGTAATGCAAAACTGGAAAAAATGACCATGTCACAGTTTTATTATACAAAACCTTCTCAATCTCCATTGCATGCTTCATATATGAGCACTCGGTTTAAAGTTATTATAAAGAAAAACACAATTTTGAGAGTAATAATTCACTGCTCATGACTTTTATAGACAATAAATTGTAGCAAATACATATTGCTACCAAAAAAGCTTTGTACTCCATTAATGCAGATATTTACCAAGATAAGTGTTAAAAAATAGCATGCTGGAGGACTCTGGTGCTTCAAAGGCAGGGGCTTCCAGGGAGCCGGTTGCCAAGGGTGCAAGCGCATGCACAATACGTAGGTCTCAGGGTTTAAGAGGCAGAAGCAGGAAAGTGTTACGTGGAAATGATTTTGTGTTATCAGGCTCAGGGGATGACAGCATACAAGAGTAAGAACAAGGTGCTATGTGGCTTTTTCTTCGCTGTGAAGTAAAGATTGGCAGCTGGAAGTAAGGCTTTACAGACAGACCTGCACACAGGACCTCTTCACCCAGGACTCATAATCACTACTCAAAGGAAAACGCATTTACCAGGGAAAAGCGGCTGTAGCCATCAGAAGTGTGCTTAAAACACCACTTAAATATCACTTTATACGCTATTACCTGCAAACTGTGGCTTCGTATTAAATTATACTTGCATAGGCTTTTGCCTTGGTGCCGATAATGCTTTCGAGGTTGCATTGGTGACGAAGAATTTAGGCTGCTTTGCAGGAGACGTGACCAGAATATTCTACACAGCTGACAGTGACAGGGTGAAAAATTGCAGAACTGTACTTTCTTTCCTCATATAGATTGTAATTTTAATTGTCACTGTGGCCCTTCTGTTTTAATTATGGGACTTCTTTGATATATACCAGGACATCATATTGAATGAAAATATGGTGCTATAATAGTCTCTTTATAATTAATGACCACATGTAGATCTTGGTGCATAAAAGGGAAGGAATAAATGAACAATTTATTTAACTAGGTTTTGGATTTCTTTCTGTCTTCCGGAGAATATAAAATGATTCCAGAGCTTCTGAGAGTGTTTGATGTAACAGCTGTACAGAATATTGAATAAAATGACTTTAGGCCAGGTTGCAAAATGCAATGTATTTGAAATGTCTTCTACCCACAATCAATAATATTTACCTATTTATTACATTATTTTTAAACATTTTCTCTCAAACAAAAGATTAAAACTCTTTTATAAATACATTTTAAATATAACTGTCTGAAACAGATTATACTTAAGATAGAGCTAATTTTGTGCATATAAAAAAGAGTCCAAGCAGCCTACTTTTGATTTCTTACTTTCTTGCATCAAACTGAAGGGGGAAAAAAAACCTCTTAACTTTTGCTTTCATAATACTGTAGATCATAGCAGCAAGTCTTTTCCCTGAAGAACGAATAAATTTATCTCAGTTACTACCCCTAAACAGACGCTCTCTTTCAACACACCCAAAATAAGTAGTCTATTCAAATGCAATTAAAGTCCCTGAAAACTGTGATGAGGAACCAGAAAACACTGCGCCAGGCTCCGGCTTAACACTGCTCTCCAGCTATCAAATAACCGGTTTAACATATAGACTGCTATAGCATACGCATGCTGGGCTCATATACATTTCAAGAGAGCCAGGCCTCTACGGATTTCTAGAAAGCAGACCTATTTGTCGGGGGTCTGTCACTGTAAAGCAAGGGAATGCCCTCTGACAAGCTACTGCTAATTTTATTGTGGCAGAGTCCTGTGCATGCATTCTCTTCAGTGGATGCCGTTCAATTGCAGAGCAGGATGAAATTGGATCGGCAGAGACAGGGACTACCCTGGGGTCAGCTGTGACCATGCCACTTCTGTGTGATGTCTAGTTGGGGTGATGGTGTGTAAATAAACGTAGAGAATTGCAAATCTTGTCATGGCCACGCAGAGCGGCTCAAGCATTTAAAGATGGTTGCCCGCAAACCTAACTGGAAGGTGCGTGCTGTGTGGTGGCTGGGGAAACACTGCAGTCCTTGGCCGCCTGCTCTTGCTCCTGACATGTCTGAGAGCGCTGACCCAGCACTGTGTTGCTGAAGGGATAAATTACTAAATTGTGGGTTTTTTTTTAAAAAAAATCATAGTGAAAAATCCAAGAAATAAACTAATCATATTTTAAAATTGTGCTTTTAAAGCTACTATGTAGACACAGGAATTTGTACTTATATTAAAGTTCTTTGATTGATTTATTTTTTTAATGAGATGAAGCATTTCAAAGTCCTACTGTTTACTGAATTCAGCACACTAAAGTCCTATGAGTTCTTGTCATTATTGTGAACTTTTCTAATGGTAGAAAATAAAATATTATAGAATTCACATTTTCTGCTTATGAATCTAATTTTATTTAAATACTACTTACAATACTCATTAAAATACACTTAGCTTTTCCTACCTACAACCAATAAGATGTATTTTAACCACTTTTACATTTACACATAGCTGTTTCTCTGTTACTTTTCCCACATGACAATTACCTTTCATTACAAATTTATAAAATCATTTACATTTTAGCAGTTTAAATGTTTCTGCTGACATTTTGTAACTATTACCCTCTTCTAGAATGGCATATGTTCAGGCAGTTAATAAAAAATTAAATGGAATAGCAGCAGCCAAGGTGAAGCACTGCATCAGGGTGCTCTCCACATCTCTGAAAATACCATCTTTGTGTTGCAAACTGTGAAGTGAGGTTAGCACTGTGCCAATATGTGTATTTGTCACAACTGTCACAGAGACCACGAACTAGCCAATCACACAGCCCTTAATTAGACAGTTATGTTTTGCTTTTTAGAAATTATCCTCATGTAAAATGGTATCTAAGATTCAAGAAAGGTGCTGGAAGCTAAAAGGGCGAAGAATGTGAGCAGATGAAAAAAAAAGCACTTTAGTTTCTCGGGAGATTTATTAACTGCTGCATGATTTGTTTAATATAAAAATATACATAATATGCAAGATATTTATAAGCTTTAACAGGAAAGAATTGGGGATGCATTGAATTAAACATTCCTATGATACTAAATGTTCTCATATAAATTTTGAAACAATAAATTAAAAAACATAGATGATGGTCATTCAAATGGTAGAGCTATTAAATTTCTGCGTTCACAGTTGTGACACTGACTACATTTGAAAGTCCATTTACATTATTTACCAGTGAAAATAAATTTTATAGCTTTTATTAAGACAGTGTCTGCTTTGGATTTTTAATTTTTAGAATCAACTCTATATAACACACATCTACGTTTTTGAAAAGAATGGAAACACAGTGTTTCTCATGTTCCAAACAAACCTGTTTTACCATAAAATATAATTTTAATTTCACAACATCATTATATAACCACAAAACTTTTTGTATATTCTAAAGCAGACAAAAATATATTAGGAAAGTATTGGCTGCTCAGTATATTTTTTGTGTTTATGGGAATATATACAAATCTGCTCTTACTGACTAGTTTTCTGATTTTAGTAAAGGAAATTAACATAGTTACCTTGTAAATTATAAGTTATTAAATGTATACATTAATGTTTACCAGCAATATTACCTGTGGATAAAAATATGATGAATTTTTATGATCTTGTATATAAGTAGAAGTAAATCAACACAATTGCAATATTTTGCAATTAATATATGCTTTTTTAAATCTGACTTTTGAAATGGTAAAAAAAGAAATGGTAAAAGTTTTAAACTAATTACAATTGGTATAGATGTGTTCCTGATTTCTGAGTTAATGGTAGTTCTAAATTTTTTAATGCATGATAGCTATAGTCACAAAGACCACTTTTTTAAAAAAATCAATAACAAATTCTAAGAAGAAATATGGCTAATTTGTTTGTAGTGGTTTTTTTGTCGTTGTTTGTCTGTGTCAGTGGAAAATCTATGTATCTTATGAGCAAAACAAAAACCTAACTTGGGCTTTGCTTTCAGGGTTCATCACATTTTAAATCTTTATCCCGTAGGAACATCATAGAAGTTTTAACAGTCATTGTAGATTAACCTCGCCTGTGAGTTAGGAGGCCAGTCATCTGATGAATTTACATGCAGCTGGATGAAAATGCTATTTGGAGAGAGATTGAGAATTTATTTGATTAAATCCCTTTCTCTACTACCTTGACCTCTTTCTTGTGAAATAATCAGAGCTGTTTAGCAAGAATATTCAGGCATTAATAATGAATTGCTTTTGAGCTGGCTTCTTCTGCACTACAACAAACCCATTGTTGTCTCTGCCCTTCCCATTTACTTATTTTTTTTTAAATATAGAGCTTTATCAATGAATACTAAGATTGAAAACCACAAGAGGTAGACCTTTGAGGAATTTTACTTTCTGGTGGTAGAGGCCATTTATGGATTCTCAGTACTAATTTCTGCTCTTACATCTTCTCATGAATTCTCTCCCAAAAAGCTGCCAGTAGATCAGGTATATCGTTTATGGCTAAACATTGCAAGGTGACTGTATGAAAACCATATGATTGTCCTCAACTTTCCAAAGGATGATTTGAGTTACTGGAACTTTATAATAAAAAAAAAAGCATTTCCCCTTATTTTCGGTATGCACAATGATGGTGGTAGTGGCAGTGATCTGTGTTGTGTTTGTGTGTGTGTGTGTGTGTGTGTGTGTGTGTGTGTGTGTGTGTACTTTTTCTCCAATTGTATCCAAGTTTCTTGCTAATTTTTGCACATTAAATCACATTTTAAGCTCTTTGCATTTGTATATCATCTTATATTTTTTCACATTTGAGAGAAGGAAAACAGTACATCTAGAAATTAGATCAATCCCCTACCTCACATGCTTGTCAAACATGGATTTTGGTTGATTCCAAGTTTACTGTCTTCTAAGATCCTGGGGAAACAAAGAAATGGCTGGTGTCTCCACACCCTTAAAATACAGTTGAAAAGATATATTTTTTTTCATGAATTAATTACGAGATGGTTAAAATAGAAGCTTTCTATCCTAAAAGGTAAGAGGCAAAATTTATTCTCCACATATCCCTGAGGTGTTGTCTGATGAGCCCTGGATCTTTTGCAAAGAACGCTGTATCCTGTGTGGTGTTTGGAAACTAAAATAACATTCAGTGAAGTAATGGGAGCAGAAAATCCTTAAGAGTACAATGCTATCATTCCTGGCACACTTAGTGAACTTGAGAGTTGAGTCTTTATTGGATAGCAGATTTCCTGCGTACCTACAATACTATACTGTCACCTAGTCACAGTATCTTGTCTTCATACTGAATTATGCTTCATTATAATTTGTTTCATAATAACACGCACTTCACTGTAATATGTAAAATGCTTGGCTTTCATGAACAACTCTATGAAAAAGCCATGCAGTAGCTCATTTGCATTTAGCAATTATATTACATTGCGATATATTAAGCTGCAGAAAATCTAATCTAACATCATAATTTAAAATAATAATTTCCAGTGCTTTACAAGTAGGATACAAGTCAGGGTACAATACATATTGAGTTCTTTCTCTGTTGGATAAAACAGAATTGGTTCATTTTCTTTTACTTCAAAAGTACCAATGAAAGATTTAATTCTTTAATGCGGAGAATAACATTATATTGAGAGAGAAAACTCATTTGCATTGTTCACAGGTAGGAAAAATTTGTGTTTCTTTGTCATAATTTGTAGTGTTTTTTGGATCCACTTATGTGTTATACATAAAGCTAGGGACAAATTTTACTAGATAAATGAGAATAGTTATATTCTGAAATTTATATACCCTATATTAAAAAAAAACTATTACTATTTTAAAACTTTTACCAGCTATCAAAATCTTGTTTTAATACTGAGGCCTAGGATCACATAAAGAAATAGCTGGAAAGCAAATATGATAAAGTGGATTCGTGACTAGGGTTTTTAAATATTGATATGTATGCACACAGAGTTGTAAAATGGGACTGTAGAGATAGAGTTAGGAGCCTTTACTGCTTCTGAAGAGAACTTGAGTCCAGTTCCCAGCACCCACCTTGGGGGGCTCACTTCCAGCTGCATCTGTAGCTCTAAGGAACCTGAAGACTCCTTTGGGTTACCATGGGCTCCTGCATGCATGTGTACAAGTGCACATTTACACATTTATACACACGTGATAAAATAAAATAAATCTTTAAAGAAAAATATAACTTAAAATACATATCTGAGGAAGAATGTTATGCAGTTCATTATAAAATGCGTACCACGGTATATACTCACTTATATCTGGACACTCACCCAAGGGATATGTCTCATGAAAGTCTTCACTTACCAAGAACGTGGGACAGAGGGAAGGACATCCTATTGGGACTCTAGGTGAGAGAAGCATGGGAGAATGGGGAAATAGAAAGATCCAGAGGGTCCTAGAAACTTATAAGAAGAACATTACGATGGGCAGATCTGGGCCCGGGGGTCCTGCTCAAATTATGGTACCAGCCAAGGACAATATTTGCAGTAAACTTTGAACCCCTACACAGATCTAGCCAATGGACAGGACATTGTCCACAATTGAGTGGAGAATGGGGTCTGACTTCCACATGAACTCTGGTGCCCTATATTTGACCATGTCCCCTTGATGGGGAGGCCTGGTGGCACTCAGAGGAAAGATAACAGGCTACCAAGAAGAGACTGGATACCCTATGAGCATATACAGGGGGAGCAGGTCCCCCTCAGTCACAGTCATAGGGGAGGGGAGTAAGGGGATAATGGGAGGGAGGGAGGAATGGGAGGATACACGGGATGGGATAACAATTGACATGTAATATGAATAAATTAGTAAAATATACCAAATAAAATAAAATGCATGCTACAAACACAATCTTCTTGCCTTGTGATACTATTTTTTCCTGCTCTTCTACTCCATTGATTGATGGTGTATGTGTGTGTGTGTGTGTGTGTGTGTGTGTGTGTGTGTGTGTGTGTGTATGTATGTATCTCAGAAATATCCTCCTCCTCCTCATTCTTCTTCTTCCTCTTCTTCCTTCTCCTCCTCCTTCTTTTGCTTTTGCAAATAAAGTGATGCTTTTATTTAATAGAATGCAATGTCCACAAAAAAATTGGAGAAACATGGTAGTAATATAACTAATGACTCCACACAGTTTTAAACTATTTTTCTTTTATTATACTTTTCAATAGAAACAATAAAATGTATCTATGACTGTCATTAAATAATGAGTTAACTTTAAAGAAGTAGAAGGAAACAGGAATTTAATGATTGAAATGCTATTAATGAAATGTCAAAAAATCAGCATTATTTATTTACCATAGTAAATATTCTTATATGTACATTGCGGATTATTTTTTGTGTTATATAAGAGTTATTTATAAATATATAAAATAATTAAAAATACAGCACTTACTGTTTAGCAGATGATCAGAACAAGTTGAATTTTAATTATAATCTATGCTGGCTATCTTTATGTCAACTGCACACCAGCTAGAGTCATTTTGGAAGAGGAAACCTCAATTGAGGAAATGCACCCACCACATCTGCATTTGGATAATCTTGTGTTATATTTTCTTGATGTAAGTATATGAGAGAGCCTAACATATTGTGTGTGTGTGGGGGGAGTGTGTGGTACCACGCATATCAAGTGGTCCTGTGTGTTAAGCTCCATGATCCTTGAGGAGCTAACAAGTAAGCAAATGTGACATTTTACCATGGACTATGAATCAGTACTGTGACTTCCCTGGAACTGTAAGCAAAATAAACTTCTTCCCCCAAAAGGAGCCTTTGACCATGGTATTTTATCTCTAGAATAGAAACTCAAACGCATCATCTCAGTTTAATAGTTTTTAACTCTGAAGTAGTTGGCAATCTGGTTTTATAGGGAAATATTGACTGGGACAATAGATTTCACCTAAGATATGCTAAAAGCCAATGAGAACAAGACCTGAGCAAGTTCTTAATAAGTAGGAGATAGAGGGTACTTCAGAAAGGTATACTAAGGAGTTAGAAGTACATGGGAGCTGTGAGGAAATGTCTACATCCTGGAAGGAAGTTTTTACTGTGGCTGAATAAAAGATGGTGATGTGCAATTGCTGATGTAGGCTGAGCAGACAAAGCAGTAGCACATTGGCTTTTGTCTTTATTTCTTTTTTTCTCCTTTCTCTTTCCTCCCCCTTTCTCCTTATTCTGCTTTTCAGGGGAAGGCAACTTTGACAGTTTTGTGAAGTCTGGTCTAGAGAAGGCACACTGAAACAAAGTAAACTCCCAGACACAGATGAAGGGAGCATCTA
Source organism: Acomys minous (assembly GCF_964271855.1). Taxonomy (NCBI): domain Eukaryota; kingdom Metazoa; phylum Chordata; class Mammalia; order Rodentia; family Muridae; genus Acomys; species Acomys minous. The sequence goes on along the minus strand of NC_140491.1, from coordinate 92,169,762 downwards.
ACTTCAGCAAGGACGTTTTTCCTTTTGTAAGGTGCGTCTTTGGTATGTTTCAGAAGGGCTTTCCCCAGGTTTGCCTTACATGACTATCACACAAGTTAAAGGCCTGAAATGAGAACGCTAGATATGATTCGTACAGCTGGAAAACTCACAATCTCCCACTCCAGATTATGTAAATTAATAGAAGGGTGCATTAAACTCCCAGAGTAATCACTTAGTCTCCTCCTTATTTTTTTCCATGAACAAGCTTTTATAATAGAATATTTCCTTTAAATAGTCATCCGAAGACATCAGTTTTTTGTGTCTGTGACACTAAACCGTGGAGGGAATGATTGACAGGTGCTGTGTTTTCTGTTTGTGATACAAGTAAACCATAGCAAAGGTCATGTGCTTTGTCCAACTTTGTGATCTGAAACTAAATACTGTCTGCTCTTGAGTTCAACATTTTTTTGTTTCTTCTGCAAAAAGCTTTGCCCTATTTAGATTCTATAATCAAGACATACGTGCCAAAATTCTAAAAGTAATTTAGAGTGATACTCTTAAAAGGCATACTTCATTTGTTACACAAAAATGTTGTTTTTGTTAACCTAAAGTAAAGACTTTTTATTTCTCCAAATATCTCTGAGGAATAACTTAAATATAGTAGTAGATAAGAAATGACTTGGGGGTACATCATTTTGGAAGATGACATATTTTACATGTTTGCTATTTTATATCACTCCATGTCTTTATTTCTTTACCAAATCTACAGGAGTAAGATGCCACCAAACTACAGCTCAGAAACAACTATAAAAGAAAAAACAAAAATATGAGTACAAACCAAGGTCTGTATAGCCCAATTATTCAGATGCTTTAGAATTTCAGATACAGAAACACTATGAGGTTGACATTGCTTTGTCATATTATACTTTATCTAAAAATTGTGGGGTCTTGAGAATAAATTTTGTTCTTATGGTGAATTTAGGTTTGATTCCCAGAATATACATAGCACCTTACAATCCATTTCCAGGGGATCTGGTGCCCATTACTGGCCTCTGATAGCACAATGTATACACATGCATGAAGGCAAAACACCAGTAATAAATAATACAAATATTTTTTGGTTTTTTTCTAGACAGTATTTCTCTGTGTTACTCTGGTTGTCCTGGACTCGCTTTGTAGACCAGGTTGGCCTTGAAATCACAGTGATCTGCCTGCCTCTGTCTCCTATGTGCAGGGATTAAATGCATGCGCCCCACTTCCTGGCAATAATGTAACATTTTAAAGATTTAAAAAATTGTCCCTTTGTGACTGAGGGGACCTCCTCCCCCTGTATATGCTCATAGGGTATCAAGTCTCATCTTGGTATCCTGCTATTCTTCCTCTGAGTGCCAACAGGCCTCCCCATCAAGGGGACGTGGTCAAATATGGGGCGCCAGAGTTTGTATGAAAGTCAGTCTGCATTCTCCACTCAACTGTGGAGAATGTCTGGATAACAATTGAGATGCAATATGAATAAATTAATAAAATATTAAAAAAAAAGAACAAAAAACTAAAAAAAAGAAAGAAAATGTCTATGGGGTAGACAACTTGAGCTCTAGTTTGTGTTTTCATTCTTTTGTTAATCATGTTTTATTTCATACTTTTGGATAAAATAAATCATTCAAAATAAACAAAAAATTTGGACCTCTTTTAGAATTCTGTTTATTCTCCTCAAATTAATATATATTTCAATTCCCCATTGTCTTTGCACAATGGCGCTTCTAATTTTACATGACAAAATTTTTTTGCATCACCTATTCAAATGCCTCCAGCTAATTCTGAGTGTCCAAATACAATCCTGTGTAGTTTACTTTGTGAGATTATCTAGACAACATAGTAGGTGACCCTCCAGGAGAGAGAGAGAGTTGATGGCTGATTTATATACCAGAGGTCAGAAGTCTATTCTCAAACTGCATTTGTTTCAAGGAAAAATGATAAGCAAGTGTGTAAGCCCATTACTGTCAAATGCATTCCCTATTTCACTGTGCAGAGCAGAATGGTCTCTAGTGCTTCTTCCTTCAATGTCTTCTTGGGTAAGGAAACCTCACAATGGGAAAAAAAGAGAGAGAGAGACAAAGTCTTTAGTCTGGCTCCTTCTGCTATTAGGTCTGTTTCAACTCTTCTGCACAATATTTAATCTTGTATTAACACCATTAGGTTTCTTTAGTGTGCTCAGGACACCAACTATACCTACTAATAAGATAAGATAAAATCTACAGATCCCAATTACTGTTTAGTCATGGAATGTAGCCAAGGAGGGAGGAAACAGGGGATAGTGAAGAATTTAATGCAACTTGGAAGATGGTGGTGCTATTAATAGAATTAGAAAATAGGTGATCAATAACAAAATAAGATTCTATTTTGCTTTTACCTTGGATATCAATGATTGCTACAGACAAAAATAGTTTGGCCATAACTACAGTAAGAGATTCACATTTCAGAAAGGTAGACATGGGCAAATGTTCAAGTGTTTCGGGACTATAGGCCAATAGTAGAAAATTGATGGTAAAAAGGGAAATCCTAAATAAAGCAATATGGCAGAAAAGAAAATGAAGGCATTTTTTAGGCAGCAAAATCATGCTCAGCCATGATAACTCTGTAAAACTACAGGGTAAGTTTAATGAAAAAGCAATTTTCTTTAGTAGAAAAAGACTGAAGGCCTGAAAAAAGAAATACTGTGATGTAATTACACTGGAAGGCCCAAAGCAGGTGGTTGCCATCTCCTGGCTGAGACAATTGGCACACACACAGTATATAGGTTGAAACTGGTAGCTATTCTCTTAACGATGGAGCCCTACATGAGCTACAGTGGAAGAGTTAATAAAATCTCAACGTTTTAAGAACACCTGAGAAATAGCGAGGACCTTCTATGCCATAGTACAATCCTTTTAGGTTTATATAACTTCTGTAGTGCATTAGGGTTTCCCAGTGGTTCCTCTATTTCTGGACGTATGCAAAATAAAGGTTCTTTTAAATATTAAGTTTCTTATTGAGTCCTGACTGAAGTTTCTGGAACCATTCTGTGTCATCTTTCTCAAATTGTTCTTGTAGTTAAATGAAGATCTGTATAGCTCCAAGGCCGGTCTATGGGATGGACTTAACCACACCTTAGGAGTCCTTATCACAGACTAAGACCAGACCTCTTCCATGCTTTGTGGCTGTAGACAGGATACCGTCTTCTGTCACATAACTTATAGACTCATTTTATTCTTTCATCACCAGTGAAGGAAAACATTCTGAAAACTTCACTTATCATTTTGAAAACTTTCCAATCAAATAATAGGAATTCTTGTGAGGAAGGTCCGCCTGACTTGCGTTGCCTTCATATTGGTGTTATTTTCATTTGTTTGTTTTGTGGCCCTCAGGATTGAAGCGAATCCCTTGTACAGTTTTTGAAATTATTTTTTTTCTGGTCCATATATTTATATGAAAATTATTTTATCCAATAGGTCTCTTATTCTGTCAATTTCTAGAGATCTATGCCCATATGGTATCAGGGGGATAACATGAAGGAAAATAATCAAGAAAAAAATGTTTGTAAAAGAGCTGGGGAAAATATGCAAATGATTTTCTATTATAAAAATTGTTGTTTATGATATTTTAATGGCTGTATCTGCCTTTTTCTACTGATGCATAGTAAGCCCACATAGTTTTCTGATATTTTCTACAGTATATAAGGTAAATGGAGAATAATCTTTGAAGCCATTCTTCATTCCACATTTAGAGAAATATGTACTTATTTAAAAATGCTGTTATGTTCCATATAATTATTTGATAGTCACCAATTACTATCTATAATGTACTAGAAGTTTGTGATAAAATATGGGCATATTTCTATAAATGGTAAGATTGTGTTTCTTTGAGACTTTCTATAACTCAAAGAAAAGTTCTCTAAGAATACAACTGTGATTGAATACTAAAAATAATAAAATGTGTTCATTAATGTGAACTATGAAATCATTGCAACTAGTTTAGAGATATTGACAAGATTATAGTGTTCTACTTGATGTGTGAATAAATGAGTTTGTATTTTATTCAGTCTTTTTTGCATTAATGTTAGTCTAAATATTAATGAAACTCACAAGAGAACTGCATTAGGTACTGACATGATTACAAGGTATAAAAGGAAAATTATAATGTATTGTCATATCATAGACCAACTCAGAATCCGGATACCTCTATCTTGTCATTGGTTTTACCTCTGGCAATATTTACCCTACCCATCTGCTGCATTAATAGGAAATAGCATGGACATATTTATTAATCCTTTAAAAAACTTTTATACTAGAAAAGAGTATATACTTTTATCTATATACTCTGAACACCTTGTAAAAATTAAGACTTTGAGTAAGTTGCTTTATATCTCTCACCTGCAGAGGAGGAGGAATAAGACAGAAAGATCCCAACCTCTGCCCACCTTCATTAAAATAAACTCAAACTGTACACCCAATGAAATGACATTGGAGAGAACTAGTATTTCAATTGTAAGTAAAGGCAATAGCACACATGGAGTAAAACTGTAATCTGATTCCTTGTAAATTGGCTGCATACAGCAGGAAAAAGTTACTGTGTTTTATTAATCTGTTTTATCTGACACAGATGAAATCTGATATAGGCATGACTTATTCTCTTCCATAGAAGCTGAGAAACTAGTGGAAATTGTGTACACTAATTTACAATATCTAGATGTGGTATTTTTCTGTCTGGAAATGAATTAGAATTTTTTCTGCTGTTCTTGAGAAAGGCTATCACCATGTAGCCTTGGCTGGCCTTGAACTCACAAATATTCCATTTACCTCTACCACCATGAATTAGCTTTCATAAAGACTGTATAAATCTACCTCTACTAATGCTCAGGCTGTGCTTTCTTTTGAGGAAAGAGACAATCATTTTTAGTTTTCTGTAGAAGTCTAAGACGGAAAGACAAACGTTCTTCACAATGTCATAAACAAAACACTACTGGGCACGATACAGCTTATGTAGTTTGTTCTTTAGGGAGTAATCTAAAGAGATGGATCAGGTATTTATAATTTGCAAAATACTGAAATTTATATATGGAACTTATGTCTAGAGATAAAGCATTGCTTTGAGTATCTTATTGCCAACAAATACTATTTATTTTTTTTTTTAATAGTATAGCATTTTTTCTTTTTAAGTATACCAGAAAAAGGTTTTAGTACACTTTCAAGAATACAGACATCCTTTGGCCATTTGGAGTGTGTTTTGAGTATTAACCTACTTGAAAAGGTATAAATAATAGCTACAGTTTATCTAGACCATTCCTCCATTGCCAGCTAAATGGAAGATGCTGATATTATTAACAATGAACCACTGCTTTGGAAATGTAGTTGCTGCTTATATAGGATGACACTTCCAATTTGTAGCTAGAAAAATAAGTGGGAAGAATAATGGTTAAAAATAATTATTTTTATTTAATATTTTCTAATTACTTGTTAAAATTATAAAAGGTCAAATCTAAATGCAGCCTTACCAAACATCTATATTTGATTCTAAGATATTAAACTGTATGCAATCTGTATGCCATTTGGAAATATGTGGATTGTGTGTTAAATTCAGACTAGCTACATGTTAATAATGTAAATGATTATTAGAAAAATATGTAAGTTAGAGATAGAAGACAGATATTGCACATACTTCACTCATACACTATACTTGTTTCCTTTTGAATAGCCTGTATACATTATAAAACATCCAGTCATTACTAGAATGATTCCAACAACATATACACTGAGTGACAGAAAATTGACCACAAATGAACTGAAGTGATAGGTTTTATTTCCTGTTAAACTGACATATGATTAATATTGAGAACTAGCCCAAAGACAGATTTTAAGAAATGTATGACTGGGTCGATTATTTCTTCCTAAAATTTCCATGTTTCTGTTTGCCTCCTATAAAACAAATTACCTAAATAACTTCTATGATATCTAAAGTTAACTGCCCTTTATGATATCTGAAAATGAGTTGTTTCTAACCCGAGTCTTCTCCACCCTGTACTTTATTTTACATTTCACTCTCTTCCTCCGGGCCCCCCAGTTCTGCTGTCTGGATGCTGATCATCTCTATAATATATGTTAGGAATTTTCACTTGAAGGACCATGTATCTTTAAATGTCTTCTTTTTATTCATCCTACTTCTCACACATGTAATTTCCTCTTTAATTTGACATCATTTAACGGCACATTACACGTCAATGATGTGATCTGTGAATATTTACAATGTTCATGTCATTTTTATTTTCTAATCCAATTTAAGTAGCTCTGCCTTTTATGATATCATGAATTCTTCAGTCTTTTTGGTCTTTTTAGGACTAATTATTCCATTAGTTCCTTTGAAGTAGCACTGTTTGTCAGTCATTTCTTCCTTTTTGATCATAAGACCTTTGCTGTCCTCCATTACAAGTGCAATAAGCCCTAATCTGAGGCAGCTAAGCTAGGAAGCTGTGCAGCTGTAATTCTGCTTTGCACAACTTTTTCTGCCCTAAGCCAGTGTCTAAGTAAATCTCTCTACCACAAAACATAACTTGTCTTTTTACCCCAAATGATTATGCACTAAAAATATTGGCCTTATAACAATAAGTGTTTTATATAGGGCACCTCTACTTGCTAAGACAGAGTTGTACAGAGAAATGGTAGTAGCTAGAAATAGTAAGATAAAAATGGACTAAATTGACTTGTCAAAATATCATGATAGCTTATTGTTTAATGTTAATTTCACAGTAACATAAACTCAACTTCTGGCACAACTAATTCTTCTGTGGAACTTTTTATATGCATGGTTGTCTGCTAACTTACAAAAGTTTATGAATGTGATTAATTATAAACAGCACCAAGACAGAAGACGGTCTTCTGTGAATAAAAGTCTGACTTTGCCTGAAGCTGCCCTGTTTAACAGAAACTTGTATTTCCTCTGTAATGCAGAGCTCTGATGTCCATTGCTACACAAGATCAGCTAACTCTCCAGATTTCCCTCAGAATAACAAAGAGTGGCAGTAGGAATAATTAATGTGTTATTTGCAACGGTCTACCACAGGTGGTGGTCTCAGAGAACACCATTAGCTTACTTTTTTCTTTTCTTTCTTCAAAAGTAACAGGATGGTTAACAGCCTCATAGGAAGTAATACCAAGAATATTTAGAAATAAGTTAGAGTGAAGAGAATATATGTAAAAGTTATGTTTGTGGCTGGAGAGATGGCTCAGCAGTTAAGAACCCTAGTTTAATTTCCAGGTATATATGTCAGGTGGCCTCCAAATCCCTGTAACTCCAGGCCTATCCTCTTCTGGCCCCCTTAACCACTTTCACACATGGAATACACTCACACAGGCACATATAGGCACAAAAGTAAAAAGAAATCTTAAAAAAAAAAATAGACTGACATTAATGGTTTAAAATTTTTAGACTCATTTCTTTGGGCGAGTCCCCCCTCCTTTGTCAGGATTCCAGCAGCAACAGCTTTCTCAAAGCATTCTCCAGAGTGTTTCTCAATAGGAGCATCTCAAAGTGACCCCTCCCCTCACTTTCTCTCTGTGTCTGTGTTTGTGTCTGTCTGTCTATCTCTGTCTCTGTTTCCGTCTCTCTCTCTCTCTCTCTCTCTCTCTCTCTCTCTCTCTCTCTCTCTCTCTCTCTCTCTGAGCTCAGAGTCTACACATGAATGTTTTTCAGCTGGCAAAGACCCCCCCAAGCCCCAACCTCCCACCCCCTCCCACCACTGTTCCCCATCCCATCCCCCACCCCATCCCCCACCCCTATGCCTGGGAGGCAGTTCTCAGCTGACAAAGATCACAGGTCTTCTCAAGAGGCTGTTATCAGCTGTGGGTAAGCTAAAGTTTCATATCACACACTTGGGATCAAAACAAAAACATGTTTACATAACATACCCAAAACTTCCAATACTGACTGCGTGTAAATTAAAAACAAGAACTGACTTTGTATCTAGTCAGAATCACAGCAGGGATTATTTATGCAATCTGTTTATGTCTTCATTTAAGAGGGGTCAACAGGGGCCACAATGATATTCTCTGTGTTTCTGAAACCATGTGACATGCTTGGCCTTTTCAAGCATTTCCAACTTAGAAAACAATGGAACTCTGTGCGTGTGTTGGAACAGTCTTCTTAGGAATCTTTTTAACTTTTGTGATATTCATGTCATATTAGTTTAATCTTCTGATTTTTTTTAGACAACTGTGTTATGAGTTGTACCTATGACTCAAGATATCTACTTTTGTAGTTCGTATGCAAAACACTTAGGTTTAACTTCAAAACTAAGAACAATCTATCTGCTTATGTTTTTTTTCTCTATTTGAAATTAACATTACCACAAGGAATGCTTTTAGGGGTCGTAGGTAACCTTATGAGTGTTTATGGAGAATGTATCTGAGAAAACAAATTATTATCACATGACCTTGTGTAGATTGATTTGTTCTGACAACTCATGCCATCATAATCTGTCCTGGAAGAGTTGAGAAAAGCTTGTGATTGAGAAGAACGTTGATGTAGAAAACTTCTGTTTACCGGGCTCAAGTGACTTGATTTTCTTTTTAGGACAAGAAATAACATTAAAAAAAATTAAATCCTTAGACTTTTAGAAATATACTGTGGTGAATTTTTTTCTTATCACTGTTCAGATAAATTTCACAAGTTGCAAAATATTTCAACATAAAGGTTTAGAAACAGTTGTCCTTGTAGGTATATTTCAAAGGGATATTTGTGAGGGTGTATGTTGTACAAAATAAAGAAACATACATGTAGACTAAAATTCTCTTGTGTCTCTAGATGAAACATCCAGCAGTTTGATGAAGAGTGTCTCAATTTCTTGGGTACATTTATTAAGATGTTTGGAAATACCATATCTGTTCCTTTATTGGTGACTTGATGCTTATAAAAAGTTTAGTTGGTTGTTTGTTGAGTATCTCTTTGGTGATGTCTCCTATTTTTTAGTGCCCTCTTATGCAGTGTGTAATTTAATTAATGATTTAACTGTGAGTCAAAAGTACATATTTTATGAATTCTCCTTAAAGGTTTACGATTTTATCTTTTACTACTAATATACAAAATGACCATTTTATGTCTCTAATAATTGTGTCTCGATAGCCCAATACAATTACTAATAAAGAACTACATGGTCTGAAATGAGTTCTAATAGAATTATTTCTATCCCAGAGTTGCAGGTAATTCAATCCACAGTGTTGATGTACTCAGTTAAACATGGCAGATTTGCATATCTATAGCTATAGATATGTACCCAAGGAGGCTAACTGGTATCATGAATAATAATCATTTCAATTTGCTATTTATCTAGTGAAAATCTGGATTCTGAAAGCCTTATATGATTTTTCTCAGAGGATCAATATTAATGAAGGAGAAGAAATTTATATGAATTACATAGACTTCTAGATAATTGAAACGGAGTCTGCTGGATATATAAATAGGACTCCAAAGTTTGTCTTTAAGATGCATTTTTCTAAAGAGTTTATTGAAAAGTTTTTTAATGTTTGAGCAACTTATGTTTATTTTTTTGTATTGAAATGTATATATATAGTTGGTTTGCCAAGTGTGGTAGCAAATATTATTTAAAACTTGTAAACGGAGTAAATGACAGTTTGCTTTGGCTTTGTTTAAAGATCTATTTGTACCTCCAGTTTAAGTAGCCATCTACTTATGCCTATATTACTTTATAATATCAAGAATTTAGACTATTTAGCTAGCCTTGTAGCCGAGGGAAACTTTTGGACTTACTGCTATGGTTATATGGTTGAGCATCAAAGTTACCAAATCCTAATGTCTAATACAGAATGAGTCCTAGGAATCATGGACTGTACTTCAGCAAGCACAAAGGACCTGTTCAGTAATTATACTTCAAAGTACTTATAGAGAACCATATGCGTTACAGTAATTTTTTTCTGTTCTTTGATGTGTCTTCTGAGAAGCCTATGAGATAAACATGGCTCTTGCATTTTCTTAGTTGCTCAGAGCTTAATATGACTACGTAGCAGTCCAGGAGTGCAGCCAATCACACTTGACTCTGAGAGTCAAGAGTTGAATAGTGTAAAGCCCTGTCAGTAACTACTTAAGAAGCAGGATTTTCATAAAATAACGTTATAAAATAACATAAAAATAACTGATTATAATTTGCCTGATATTGCCCTCAACTATCACTTGTTATTTGTTATTTTGTTCTAAAGATTTTCAGAGTCATTCTTAAACCTGAGGTTAAACAGTTATATACATAGAAGGTATTTGGGTCTTGCAAGAGGTCCACACTCTTATGTATCCTCCGTTTTAAGTTTTGTGTTTCATTCACATACCAATATTTTTTGGCTAATCTTTGAAAGGTTTCACAGGAAAGCCCATCTTTTATGACTTCTATTCTAGCAAATTGGTTTTGATCAGGGACAGATGAGCTCTAAATGTATGATTTGGGTTGCTTTTCCCTAGCCAGCCTGATGGATGGCGCTCCTTCCTGGTGTTCCTTATTATCAATGGCGTGTGTTTATGAAGTGGCAAGGCCAATGGATATAGCATTCTTTAAGACTCCTGGCATACTCAGATAATCAAGTTTATTCCTTCTCAACATTCTGATGGGGTTGAAGGCCAGGTAGTTTAGTTTTACAATGAAGCCTAGTTGTTCAGGGATTAAGATGTTTTTAGGTCTAGATAGCTGTTTTAAGTTGATAATGACAAGATGTGATGGAGATTGATTTACATTCAGAATTTTAGATGCACCAAGATAGGAAAGATATTTTCTTCAAGGCTGTGAAATACAAATAGCCAAAACACTAAGATTGTAGCATTTATATAATTCCTGATTGTGTCATGGTTATTTTTGCTAAAGGTAGTTTATTGTATACATGTGGAATAATATAAATATATATGTAAAAATTTTTTTAATTAAAAAAGTTAGGTTATCAAGTTTCCTTTAACTAAACTTTAGATTTATTTTCAATGAGCATGCATTCTCTTACATATTGTTTTCTATAACTTTATACTTTGTGAAATCCACTGTTTTAATTAGTGAGGTTATGAAACATTTTAAGTATTTTTTGATAAATGATATATAAAAGCTTAGTAGAGAATTGATATACAGGTAGGCTTATACCACATAAGATTTGGCTTCCAGTCTTTGAGACAGTTTTCACATTGTAGGAAGAGACACATTTGTAAATAAGCAACAGAAAAAAAGTATATTTAATACAATCTAAGCATACATTCTAATTTGGAACCCATGATAACTAATTATGATATGCTTTGATGTGTATTATAGTAAGCTCAACCAAGATGTAATATAAGGAACTACTTTTAAATAAAATAAAATAGAAAGCACAAAATTATTTTATAACTACATTTTAGATATACAATACATTTAAGAAAGAGGTTTAATCACAAATAATTCAAAATTCACTATTGCTTATTCTTTGATTGGCATTCTTGCAAATGGTATCATACAAAAATTAAATGTTTAGGGCCAGTGATGATCAAAATTGGTTTCAAGTCTAAGCACCACAATGATGAGAAGAAAAGAAAAGAAAACCACCAACAAAATTCAATATCATTTAACATACTACATCATGAACTGCTTACTGCACTAAAAAACAGCCTCACATCGTGTTTACAAATTTATTATTGGTTTTCTTATGGCTTAAAGGCTACTTACAGGGAATACAGTATTATCTAGGCATAGTTATTTTCTAGAGATCTAATAGAATAAAAAAAAAGGTGTGAGTTTCTGATGGTACAAAGTCATTCTAGAATTGGAGGCAAAAGAACTGATTGAAATTGAGATAAGGGGATATGTATATTTTCACTTCTGTATTATTGTTGTTGAGAGTGATAACTAAGTATTTAGTCTGCGCATTCAAAGGACTTTTCCACCTGATTTTAATTTTTTGAAGTGGGGACTAATAAATGGAATAGTAGTGGTATTAGGAAGAGGGCCACGCTATTTCTTGTTATGGTATTATGTTGTATCTATCTTCCTATCTGTATGCGTTATCTAACTGCACTGTCAAAAGATCAAAAAGATTGTCCCATTCAGAAAGTGTGTAGACTTTAAATAAACTGAGGGGAAAAAAGATATTTAAAGGGGTGGTAATTAGTCTTTTAATAACTGGAAGTGTAAATATACCTTAAAAACATTTTGGTGAATACTTTACTCTGTGTGTTTATATATATTTCTATCTGTATGCAGCTATTCTGATTTTTATCACAAGTTAAACCTGCGCAGGTGACATGAAACTTCTTGTGATTTCCCCTCTACAAAATGAAATATTAAGTAGCAAGAAGCTCTTCCTCTGGGTGACTAGAAACTGATGAGCTGTGGCATTGGACCTAACAAATAAAATTTAAAGGATGTATGTAGCTCTCTACCCAAAATTAGTCATTAAAACAGATGGCAATTAAGTATGGAAAAAAACTCAATTAGGTTACTATGTGACCACACTATTGGAACTAAGAGGTAACAGATTTTCCAAGTGATAACAGATAAATTGCAATTTAGCCTCTAACAGGTTTGAAAAAAAAATCTCAACAAAATTATCAATGATAACAGGCACTTTAGAAGGGCCACCAGTGTGTCCTTACTCCACTACCCTTAGAGACAATGTACTTTCACGAAATTCTCAGTACTTAAAATGCTCTCCATTGAGGTTTTTGTTGTTATTTTGTTTTTACCCCAACCATCTGTATGGTTTTTGCCAAGCTTTCCTTTTGCTTTGCCATTTTGTTAGGAGCCACCTGGGTCAGATGTGATGAAATTGTACCCCCAAACAGAAACCATAGCCTTCAATGATAAAGTAATTATGTTTTACTAGAAATACCCAGAGAAATATGATGCAATTTTCAAATGCATATGCAAATCATTTGCAAATTATATGCTAATACACACGTGGTCTGCCTAACTATTACATATAACTTAATGCAACCCTTGGGAAAATCTTATTGGAGATCATTGGTCTAATGAAAATTGCTGCTGCACACTAATTATCATGACATGTATGCTGCTGTATTGCCCCTTAGTGGTGATGGAGATGACAAAGGTTAGCTGAAGAAAGATGGGACAGGACTGTATCTGTGATCACAGGGATAAGTAGTAGAATATCTCTATCCTCTAGGATCCCACTTCTCTGACTTTGGATTTAAATTGAAATGCAATAGCGGACGACTAGAGCACGTCTTCCATGGGCTTAGCGATAAAAGCTGTATATTGTCACTTGACTTTCTTTTGTATAGACGTTCACAAATATCTGTTAGCAGTTGATGAGACTCACAGCCAAGCATTAGGGACATCCTGTGGAAGAGTGGGGGGGGGAGGGGGCGGTGGGGGCAGGGAGGATGATGGGACCCAGAGGGGACAGGCATGTCACAAGAGGCCCAAAAATGTCAACTAACCTAGGCTCATGGGGGTTTACGGAGATGAAAGCACCAGTCAAGGAACATGCATGGACTAGACCTTGGCCTGACCCTAGCCAATGGGCAGTTTGATCTTCATGTGCATCCTCTAGTGAATTGAGCCGGTGTTGTGCTGTTTATGGCATGGACTTTGTTGCCTGCTTTGATCATTTCCTCTGGCAGGACTCTTTGGCCTGGATGAGGATGAGTTCAGGCCTGATTCGACTTGATGTGCCGGGTGTGGTTGGGTGGGTTGCTGTCCTCTAGGGTGTGGGTGGTAGGGGGTGGTAGGGATGGTGGTTGTGGTGGTGGTGATGGTGGCAGTGGTAGTGGTGGTCCCCTTTTCTGACGGAAACGGGGGAGGGGAGAATAGGGGTAAAACGGTGGGAAGGAGGGATCGGGAAGAGAGGAGGGAAGCTACAATTGGGATGTTTAGTGAATATATAAATTAAAAATAACTTTAAAATTCAGAGGAAGATAAATATAATCAAAATGCATAGTAGGCATATATGGAAAAGTCCTAACGGAGCATAATACTGTGCACAATTGATAAAACGTCATTAAAATGTGTAGAAAAAGGGAAAGATAGAGTCTATAAACCTAAACTCTATTGATTTAAGAAAACAACACCTTCCTTTTTCAAGGTAAACCAGATTACAGAATGATTTGAATGATTCATTACTTCTTTTTGAAATAAAACAAACCTTAGCTCTACTGCATTTGGCTGTATGGCCTTGGGCAAGTATCAAAACACCTCTGCATCTTCGGTTACTTCCTTAGGTTGTTAGAGGATAACATGAAATAGCATTTCTCAGAGCCTACACTAAGAGACAGGTGCTGTGTGTCTAGTACATTTCAAATTAGTGCTTTCTTAAAACTTTTTTATTTATACCTAAATATCTGCTCAATTTAAAAAGAACTTAATTTGTGATACTTAGATTTCTAGAGGTCCTCAGTATTTTAGAGTGGTCACTTCTCATCTAAGCCATATAAAAATGTGCCGGACAAAGTTAGACTTGACTATGATATAGAATATTAAACAGAATTTGCTATTGTTTTTAAGAATCTTAGCATTATTATTTGAGACTCATTTGTAAGAGATGGAGTGACTGAATTGTGGGTAAAAGAATTATCTTAATTATTCATTAACCTTATTAGCTTAATTAATTTAAGCAGTTCCTCAGCTTGAAAGAAGCACTTTCCTGAACTTGTTCAGAAATTACCATCTACCTTCATTAATGCCAAAATAGATATAAAACATTCTGGGGTCATTCCCTACAAAGTTCAGGAATCAAAAGCCTTCACAGTGGTGTGGTCTGGAAGTAACTTAGAGTGGCCTCTTCCAGTTGCCAGGATTTATCTGTTCTGTCGGGCCTTCTGATATCTTGTCCAAAGATGTAATTTTCATAAAATCTAAGCTGATTATCATAAAAAAAACTTCAAAAGCTTCTATAACTTAGATATGGAGAGGGGTAGGGGACTTTTTCCACTCTGTGGGGGCATGTTGCATTATACCAATGCATTTAATAGCTTTCAATGCTTGCCTTGTGACAGACAGAAATTTAGGTTAATATGCCTTTTGTCATAGACATTTAGAAACAAAAGGTAGAAAGGAGTATAAGGGATATTTAAGCCATTGTGCATATTTTAAAAATTCAAAAATAAGCATATCTTGGGTTTTATATACAAAATAAGGTGTTTATATAAGGCATGTAGGTTTCTTGTTGGAGTTTCTGCTTGTAACCTTACTGTTTCAGCATTGAGTATTTATTACATAAACAATTATGAAGACAAGAACTCAGCAAACCCTTCCCTAACACGGCAACAGTGAAGGAAAACGAAATGCTTTAGCTTTAATCTTCTCTTGGGTTCTCTAGTTTTGATATCTTACAATGAAAAATAAATTTGCTTCAAGATGGACACTAAAATCTAATGTCATACTTTTTCCCAGACATAAGTGACTTGATTCCCAAAAACAAAGATTTTTGTCCAGGTCTTAATACGTTAATTGTTAGGCAGTAGACAGACTTATCTTTGGCAGTTTTACTGAACTTACTCCCTATGGTTTTTACAAGGGGGAAGAACAATGTTATAAAATGATTTTGAAGGTTTAAACATGTCTGATCACAGTTTTCTTCTAGAGTAAAAATCTCAGAAGTCAACAAATTCAACACTCTTAGCTCAAGGAGGTGCTTGGCTCTCCGAAAGACATGTAATTGAGTGTACCTGCAGTACAGGGCTATGTCTAACCAGTCGACTGTGTAGTTGTAGAGCCAAATGCCATTCATTGTCCTCCCCTGAGATTTGTGGGAACCAGAACGAGGAACACGCAGAAGACGAAGATATACAACCACGCTGACCACAGACGTTCATGGGTAATGACTTAATTATCTGCGTGCAGCTATCACTCAGAAACAAATGTGTAATTTAGGTATTTTATAATTTACGCTAGAAATAGCACAATGCTAAGGACAGTGCTGCTAGAAATTGAATCTACATTAAGTCTGTTTAATTTAATTTTTCTAATTATATTCCTAATAGCTTAAATATGTGCACTGATAAAACAGTTAACCACCTGCATTTAAATGCCACCTGATGCGTTTATTTTGGAACAGTAACAGATTGGTATAATTTGAGATCAAGTTCATCTGAACATTCTTCCACTAATGGTTCCTAAATTAATCATTACGCCTGATCAGCGGATGCTGTTATAAGACAACAGTTATTGTGAGAATCACTTGAACAAGGTACAATTTTGTTCTTTCTTTTTCTGTCAAATTTAGACTAGGGGATGAATTAAAAATAGAATTTTGCAGTGGCATTTTCATTTTCCTATGGAATTTCAATGTTGGACTAGTGTCTGGAAAAAAAATCAATTCACTGAAATGTTTGCATAGCACCCTGTGAGCAAGGTTAGGTGAATATGTACTACATCTTCTGAACCAAGTGAGCAAGCATATGCAGAATGCTCCCATCTCTGTGTAGTTTCTATATATCCTATATGTTTGTGGTTGCTGAGAATGACTAATTTGTTGCCCCAAAAGCAGGCTAACCTTTGAAAAAAAATCTAATGTCTCATGTAGATGTTTTCCTCTTCCCAAGAAAGGACAAAATGCACAGAGAAGTTATCAGCATTTTATCAAGACAATCAATTATTTTCTATTATTTTTTGTATTTTAATTTTTCTTGTTATTGTTTAGAAGCCATTGAGAGTGAAAAGAACCAATCACTCATTTGAACTATTCTTAACAGTACTTGCAACGCTAGGAATGAAAAAAAAAAACAAGGAAAACAGCTTCTGGACCCCATATTCTAACATCCTCTTTTGAATGGAGCATAGTGAGTGCTCAGCATGCTGTTATTCAAGGAAGTGTGAGCCAATACTTCCAAAGGGAATAATGAGGCAGTCCTAAAGAAGTGCAATGAGTCCTAATGATAGTTTCCATGAGCAATGGTGATCATCATATCAATGACTGCAGTAAGAAATATCATCATCAATTTAGGTGAACGTGAAACAGAAAAGAACCGACGAGACCATGAACATTGGTGTTAATGTAAAGATGTGGGAATGACTCTGATTGAGTGAACTAATGTCTTGGCTTTGTATGTCTAAAGTGTATCCATTAAACCCAACAGTCTGTCAATATAAAATTCCTCATATTGAACACAGTATGGTGACTGAAAAAAAAATAGTTTTAAGGACATAGGAACCCGAGTTAGTCTCCAAACGAAACTACTTATTAGACAAGAGACTTTGTTCAACTTGGCAGGCTGACTATAGACCAGAGTGGATACCAATTTCACGACTACCTAGGCAGCACAAACTGGACTCCATCAACAAAAAAAAAAAAAAAAAAAAAAAAAAAGGAAATAGGATGTAATCTCAAAGTTGGGTGAGAAGGAATGGGAAAGTAGGTTGTGTTCTAAGGTCGAGGGAGGTGAATATGTCCAAACTGCACTGCATGAGATACTCAAGGAAGGAATGACAAGTCATTTTAAAAGCAATGTAAGCATCTATCCTTCCATTACTTTTGAAGTGATCAAATTGATAAAATGACTGATATCACAAATGAAAAGTAATGAATTGAGGCTCTTAGTTAGGTGCTTAAATGAAGGTTTCTTTATAGTTGCTTCTTTCCAAAGATTATGATGTGATCATGTTATCAGAAGTGATGTTCTCATCAGAAAAAGAGAGAAGTTTATGTCCCATGGCTGTTGTGGGTCACCACAGCCTATGTCTGCTAAGTAGCAGAGCAGATGAAGTTTCAATTCTGTAATGCAAATGCACATTCTGACAGCTTGTTCTGTTGCCTAATACTGGTGGTCACTGATCTAATGGGTCTAACCTGGGGGATTCATATTGCTCAGCATGGCCTACCCTCAATAAAACTTTTGGAAATTACTTCACAGGGGGTGGGTTCTATTGCATGATCCTACTGGGGCCCTTTGGAAACATATGTAGAACAAATGTCATTTTAACTCATAGTCACCCAGAAAATGTAAAATGAAAGAAGGACCACTTTTTTTCTAGATAGATTTTACTTATTTTCTTTCTTTCACAGAGGAAGTTGAGCTTTCAGTGATTTTTAACAACACACAATCATAAGACGCTGTGATTTAGGTTTGCAGGGGAGATGGGAGTAGAGTGCATGATTTCAGGACCAGAAAAACCACCGGGAAGGGAATCAACTTTGAACAACACCGGAGAGCAAGAAAATGAAGCATGAGCCTGACAGGTGATGGGACAGACCTGAAATGTTGAAGGGCTGTATAATAAAATGAGGGAAATAGGTTGACTCGATCAAAGGGCATTATGGGAAATTATGTCATTACTGTACAGTCTGTTTCTGTGATGAATGGAGAACTCTATTTCCTTGACTCATGATTAAGGTCTCTTCTATTCATAATTTCTACCAAATCTACTTTGGAACAACAAAAAAAAGAGATTCATTTGTACAGTATTATTGTATTTGTCTCCTGGTCCAAATTGTATATGTCATTTTGCGCTACTCAAGATAAATATTGTGGTGGTATGTTCTCATTTCTTGTTCCTGCTTTGAAAGAAAAACAACGGCAGGTAACGGGCAGTTTTGAAACCAGTAGATGTAGCTAGTACATATCAAAAATATGATAACAAAAATTACTTAGAATTTCACCTGTCATAAATAGATATGATAAAAACAAGTAGTCGAATGTGGATTTAAGTCATTCTTAACATTAAGGAGAAATGACAGTTCTTTTCTCTTACTAACACATTCAGTTATTCTGGCCAAGGCTTGCCACTGGGTCTTGTATCTTACATGGTTATCATACATGTTTTTACTAACTTCCAGGAGGAGGATTCACTTTGTAAGTTCCTCAAGACCTTCTTGGATTGAGGATGCTGAAAAGCCACCGAGGCAGAGCGAGCTCAGCTGGAGGTCAATGAGTACTAGGAAGAAGATACCCTCACTTCAATTCACCCTCTGTTCTAGGAGGACAAAATCCCTACTACTAATTTCATGTCCAACTAACAAATCAATTGTTTGCTGGCAGTTAATTTGTCTGTTTAATTTAGTTGTGTAGAAATAAAAATTATTCAAGGCCAATTGATATTTAAGTACAATTTTACAGAAGTATAAGGTGAATGCGTCGGGTATTGGAGAAAGCACTACAAAAAATAATGAAATCTATTAATAATGTAGACATGCCAATGTCACTGTGTTCTCTAAACATATCTGGTGGTAAAAGCAAATATTCTCAGAGTCTCCCTTATTTGGGTGCAAACATTGCCCAAGTGTACTGTCCATTTTAGCATTGCTTTGGAACCAGAATCTAACATGCCTGCTTTATTTTGTTTTCTGTTTCTATTCCTACTGTCTTCGTTTAGAATTTTAGAAACAGGAGCCGACTTTGGTTGTGTTTTTCTTCCTGTTTTCTTCTGAAGGCATATTTTGCCTTATTCTAGATTAATGCTGCCTAGATCTAGGACTCTGCGGTCCTGATACAGTGGAAGAAGAGAAAATTCAGAACCTGGACAGGGAAGGAGGTTGTCAGAGAGGAAATAAAATCATCAGTTTTTGATACAATAAATAGTAATTTTCCAATTATATAATTCCTTCTTCGTGGAGGACAACTTATGACGGTGACATTGGATTCAGAAATTGGGTTTAATCTTTGTCTACTTCCAAAACCTACATAATGGTTTACTCGTATCCACAGACTCACTTAATCCTACTCTGTGCTTACAGAGAATTTGTTGCTGCTTCTGACTTATTCCATGGCATACTCATCTTTCTTCCTTTCGAAATTCTGTTTCCTTTGGCTGAAATATTTTTTTGTGATTAAACTTTAACAAGCTACATAACCTTAAGTATAAACATATATATTACTCACACACAGAAATACACACAATCCCACGTTTGCATATATAATTTTTTCATCTTTCACACTGAATACTGTTACCTCCTATAGGACACCTTCTTTGATGCCTAGGAGGAGGTAATCCTATATGCTTGTTCCCACTCAACTCTCTATTTCTTCTGTCAGAATGTGTATTTCTTACATTGTGTATTCATGTCTTTCTAAGAGTATGGTCATCCCTGTGACTACGGATCCCTTGCTGCTCTGGTGACGTTGTTTAGCACTATGTGACACCTGCCTCACCCTAGAAAATTTAGGTGGAAGCCGGTGTGGAGTAATATCCATAAGTGCAGTTTCCTGCTTGTCAGTATCATGCTTTATATTTCACCATTTGTGCTGCATAACTACAGGTCCTGACACACAGCAGACACTCAAAATCTCTGCTCAGAAAATGAGTAAGAAGGAAGTAAAAGTCTCCTTTTCTAAGACGTTTATTTACAGAACTGAACTTCTAGACAACATTTTTCATGGTGTCATCTCCACACCACAGCAGTCAGAGCTGAGAGGATGGGCTGTGCACTACTGGAAGTTGTGTGAGCTCCAGATTGAGTGCAGGTCCTCGGGACTCTAGGAAGAAAAATCTGTGAAGACCCAAGGAAACCTGCATGAGGAGACAGGAGAGAGAAAAGTGCATGTGAACAGCTATCTACCTCTATTTATTCTTTTAGTTCCAGTTGAGGCAACTGAGTAGCTGTTTTTCCTTTAGTTCGTGGAAAATATTTTTGAAGGTTTTTGTACCCAGAAACTTAAACACAAAGACGGCATATGCAAGTTCAAGAAAATGAAATCAGTATTTAATTACTAAATGTCCTACCTCTAAAATTAAAGAAAAAAGCTTAAATAATTCAGTTTGATTTGGTCTCATTAGTCTGATTTCCTAGTATTTAGCCTTAATTATGTGATACAGAAGCCCTAATTATGTAGCACATATACAGTGCACTCTCTAAAGTTAAAGATCAGAACGGATACTGACTTAAATGATAAAATATATTAAATTATTAATGATAATTAATCTTACAAAATAGGCATAATTAGTTTAAGTACTTTAGATATTATTCTTAATAGCATTACAAATAATATGACACACTTTGATCATTTGAAAAATAATTTATTGGGAGAAAGGCAACACAAATAATCTTTTTTAACAGATTTCTTGGGGCTGTCAAAATATACTTAGCTGTCATTGGAAAGGCAAATTTGCTTTAACCCATAAAATGCTGCATCCTAAATAAAAAAGTACCACTGTTGTGAAAGAACATAAATCAAAACATAAATCAAAAGCACTTTATTGGTAAATTATATCACCAGTAACTAATAATAAATATGCTATAAGCCAATATTTTTATAGTTTTAGGAAATGGCCAACTGTCATTCAGACACTGTATTCATTTATTCTAACTGGGATATTGACTCACATGTATACTTTGTGTATCTTCATCATGGTATTTCCAAGTCATAAAATATGTTCTTAACTGCCTGAATATTTGAATTCACATATAAATACACTTTATAGATTTCCCATTTATGGCTGAAATTCTTTCATTCCACAGAAATTCTTCACACTTTAACCAGTTGTGAATATCTATACTTACTACCGTCTACTGCACAATGACACTTCATGATGTCTGAGACATGCACTAATCTATGAGCATAGAGATCCATATTTAAAAGGGAGATCGATAATGTTCATTCAGCAGTGCTTAGAAGTTGAGGTAAGGGAAAGTGATTAGATCATGAAGATGCTAACCTAATGAATCCCCCAATGAATCCATAATCTTATTTCTATATTAGGAGATGGGGGATTCTGGGAGATGGGGCATAGCTCATGAAAGCAGGTAGCCAAGGCCTAAACCTGGCAGGATATAAGTTGTCCTTGTCTCCACTCCCCTGCCTTCATCTCTCCTTATTTTCCTTCTTTCCTCCTTCTCTTCCACTCTCCCTCATTCTGCCTTCCATGTGGTGGCCTTCTGTGATGTCTTATAGGACTCTGGGCCCAAGCACAGTGAAGTCAGCCCAGCATGAATGGAAACCCTGAGCCAACATCAAACCTTCCTCTCTTGTGCTGTTTTCTTAGGCTCTCCTCCTTCTGCTTCTTTCATTTGGTTTTCAACTAGTTAAGATAAGAAACAAAGCAGGACAAAATAAAGGAAAGCAAAAACGCATGACGTGACATAAAGAAAACATGGAATATAATGTCTTTCTCCTATTTTCCATAAATACTTCTGAGTGTTTTCTTCTTTCCTTCCTTCCTTCCTTCCTTCCTTCCTTCCTTCCTTCCTTCCATCCTTCATTCCTTCTTTCCTTCTCTCCTTTCTTCCATCCTTTCTTCCTTCTTTCCTTCCTTGTTTCCTTCCTTCCTTTCTTATTTCCTTTTTTTTCCTTTCTTCTTTCCTTCCTTCCTTCTTTCCTTCCTTACTCCTGGATTCCTTCCTTCCAGCCTGCCTGCCTTCTTTCCTTTCTTTCTATGTATTTATAGGATTCAAACCCATAATTGCTAAGTAAGTGTTCAATATATCAGCACCAGAAAACCTGGTTCTAGCTGTGCTAATCAGTTTGTCTTCAATATGAAACATAATACTAGAGTAAATAGGACAGGTTTGTGGTAAAGATGGACAGAAAGGATGCTTTTTACTTCCATGTCTTTGATCTTTGTGCCAAAAAGTAAAATTAATTGATGGAGATAAGGATACAGGCAAAAAGTTAAGCAAACTGGCTTGCAAGTCTAAAGTTTATGACAAGGATTTCAAAAATTAATATTGAGGTCACCTTGTCCGATAAAAACTTGTATAGTTTCAATGTAATAATATTAAATTTAGTAGCAACATTTATGAGGACTAACAGAGAGGGAAATTTGAAAGGAAAGCTAACATAAGCCCATTAGAGATGAGACTTGGGTTTTGACGTGGGGATCAAATGAAATGCTTAGACATGTTTTTGAAGATTGTTAACTGCTTTATTTTGTTCTTATTTATCAAAATCAACAAATATTTATTACTTTATTAAATACAGTTTAAAATTTTTATTGTATTTAAAAACATTTTAATCATTTAGATAAAACAAAGGATTGTTTTAATGTTATGACATAGTTTTAGAGTTTCAAGTGTTACTGTAATGAAAGTCAAACAGAAGTATATTTTTCCTGTTGAGTGACCTATAGTTTTAAATGTATAATGATATGACACACATGCTCATATTGTTTATATATTTAACAAATTAATCTATCTAATAGACATCAATAGGTATCTAATTAGTAAAAAAAAGGATGTGATATTATTATTTTCAAAATTAATTGCAAGCTATCAACAAGTAATATCTGAGAAACACTTGAGTTCTTGGCTATATTATTAAGACCAAAGACAACTGGTTTATACATGGGAGAATGTGGACAAGTGTTTTCATAATAGCAGAAATTCTTGGCCATTATTTAAGAATGATTCTGTTTTACTTTTCCATTCATTTACTAGTGTTCTTTAAGGTGGAAAAACCAGGAAATACTCCATTCTGCCTTTTTAATAAAGAAGTTTTCATAGAAAACTTAATATCATTAAATAATAATTGTGTGCAGTGTAATAGTTCCCATTAATCTTGGAGCTACTCTCAACCCACACTTATTATGACCTACATCAACTTTTGTACAATAATCCAGTAAGAAAAATATAGTAAAGTAGACCAAGAAGAAAGACAAAGATGAAGAATTTATTGTGAATAGGATTAAAATGAACTGGCACAGCAAAATAATGCTTCATCTTACCAGCGTTAATTGAACTGCAGTGATGAGCAACTAAGCAATAGAATGAATTGTTATTAACACGAGCCATGCTGTTATTTGAGCTAACATATAAGTAGCATGTATTTCCTTTATTATTTATATAAACCTGAATAAACTTCTTGAATAAAAACATTGTTCTCTAGATACTATCTATTCTCATCAGTCCTTGTTTTAGGCTTTTTATTATCATAGGCTTATCTCTTCCTAGACTTCCAGGCTTATGTACTTAAGTATTCACGCTACTCTAGCTGCATGCCCTATTTTTTCTTCAGATTGAATTATGACTTATAGAGCTCTCCTCAGTCAGTACAATGTATTTACTTCAACAGAAACATTTCCCATTTATGTTTGGTACTGATAGTGACTATATTAATCTTACAAACTTTCCTTAATAATAACAACTCTGGGAGATATAATATGAATAAATCAATAAAAAAACTTAAAAAAAGAAAATTAAAAATAAATAAATACATAACTCCAAAAAATTAATAATAACAACTCTTCCTTTTGTAGTCAAGAAAAGTTGATTTTATCTTCAGAGTCTCTTAGGTATTCTTCTTTTCTTCCTGTCTCTGATCTACTTCTACCTGTGCACATGTCCTGAGGGAAATAGCCTAAACATAATACCTCACTTAACAAGTTCAGAATATATAACAAAAATCCTACTGCCAGGCATAAGAAAAGTCCCTTCACTTTCTTAGTTGCAGAATCCAAAAGATTCCCAAAACAATATGCACTATTTGGTATTGTCCTTCGTTTTCTACCAGAAGACAAGACCTTATTTATTAAGATATCACACACTTTTGAGTTTGGGTGTAGGAGTAGATGGAGAGATGAGAGAGAGAGAGAGAGAGAGAGAGAGAGAGAGAGGGAGAGAGAGAGAGAGAGAGAGCAAAGATGTAAATACTTCATTGCTGGATGAAATACTCAAAAAACTAAAATTAAGTAAAGTAGGAAATAGTTTCTGACTAGATCACAATTATTATGGCACAATTATTATGTATAATCAAGTTTTGGTTTTTGGTACTATCACCAAAAATGATTATTCTAATACATAAATTGTTGTGCATTATTTAAATGTGTTTGCTTTCTAACAATTTTTTTTTTATTGATTCTTTGT
Organism: Acomys minous; assembly: GCF_964271855.1. Lineage (NCBI taxonomy): Eukaryota > Metazoa > Chordata > Mammalia > Rodentia > Muridae > Acomys > Acomys minous. The sequence goes on along the minus strand of NC_140491.1, from coordinate 92,145,049 downwards.
GAACTTTCCATCAGGTATCCCAATCACATTCATCTCCCCATCCCATCATATCTGCCCTCTGCCCCTGCAATCTCTCCGCAAAAGAAGACAAAAAAATAAAAACATCTTGCCATGAAAGCTGCAGTGTGCCACACAATATAAATTTTTGCCCAAACAGCTTTATTGCAAATGTTCACTGCAATGAGTTATTGGTCTGGTTTGAGGTCTCCGGCTTCTGCTGCACTATCAAAACTGAATATTAACCAGGATTCCTCCAAGATATCCTGTTGTTAAAGGCGTGTGCCACCACTGCCTGGCTTAATCCCAGCACTCGGGAGGCAGAGGCAGGCGGATCTCTGTGAGGTCGAGGCCAGGCTGGTCTACAAAGTGAGTCCAGGACAGCCAAGGCTACACAGAGAAACCCTGTCTCAGAAACAAAACAAAACAAAATGAAAACAACCAAGATATCCTGTTGTTGCTCTATGTAATGGATGCTTTCAGCTTTGGAGCTATGGGACCATCCATTTTACCTGCTCCAGAAATTCGTAGATGGGGTGTGCTAACTCAGAGCCCTGGACATAGGCCGGGTAGAAGATTAGTTAGTCAGCCACCGGGCTAGTTTTCCTGCACCCACCCCAAGAGGGCTAGCTTTCCCATTCCCATACCTTCTTCCTGTACCACCACAGCCAACTTTACTTTGTTGCCTAGGTGAGATGTGGGTCCTATTCTCTGACAGTCACTACCTGGAGTCAGCGCTCCTGCAATGTCGTCACAGGAGCCAGTTCTCCCACAATGCTCAGGTGAAGTGCAGGGCCAGCTCTCCTGTGTGTGGCGGCCGGTAAGGGACGGTACCTGCTCTCTACTCTCAGTTGAAGAGCAGGGAGAGCTCAGCACAGTCCTTTGACATCAACATGGTCTCAGGCTGCAGCTCAGACCAGCGACAACCACATGGCCTTTTGTGGTAACACAGGCCTTGAACATCAACACAGACCCTGGCTGTGATAGGACCATTGACTCAGCTTGGCTCCTGCCAGTCCCATGGGCCTGGATGTCACCATGACCTCAGGTAACAGTGCAGGCCACTCAGTTCAGTATGTCCTCTTGGCAGCAGCATGGCCCTCAGAATCCACATGGTCTCAGGTGGCAGCTCAGACCATGGATATTCACATGGGTTTTGGTGGTAATGGAGGCCAAAACATTGACAAAGACCCTAGTGGCAGCAAAATGATTGTAAAAGCAACTTTTGTTTGACTGTTTTGATTGTTGTCTGGGAGGTTTACAGCCTGTCTGATATCCTAGGCCTAGTGCTGTAAGATTCTGACTTCCGTACAATCTAACCTAGGCCTAGAATGAATTCAGCCTCTGAGAATTATGCCTTAATAAGCTCACCCTTTCTTGTTCTTACGGAGTTCCAGGATGGCTGGTTCAACTTAACTGGTCTGGCTCAAGTTTCTCTCCTAGCTGAGTTGTTTAATCTGGCTTCTCTCTCAGCCTCTGAATTGTCCTCAAAAATAACTGCAGACATCAGTTCTATTCTTCTGGCTCCTTCTCATTCTCTGGCTCAGTTCTGTCTTCACCTGAGTTCTGCCCCCACAAACTGTCTCTCTATTACTGTCCTGGTGAAACTGCCTCCTCTTTTTCTCTGCATTGCCTCTTGAATAGCTCCCTTTCTTCTCTTTTTTTGCGAGACTTGGGCATATCATATTCTGTAAAATCTTTCTCTGATTCATCACTTTTTCTGTTATTCAATTAAACATCACTTTTAAACATTGGTGCTTCCTTCTACAAACTAACTTTACCTTCATTGTTTTGCATTAAAGCCGTGTACCACCATGCCTGGACCTAAGACTTTCTTTACCTGAAATTTGCTCTATACCATCTTGACCTTGAACTCAAATCTTCTTGCCTCTGACTCCTGGATTAAATTCTTTGGATGTGATCTCTTCCAAGAACAGCCATGTTCTGATTTAAATTCCTCTGCAGACAATGGCCTTAGACCTGGCCCCCTTTACAAGAGTCCTTGGCCAGGATGTTCCCATGGTCTCAAGTGACAACAAGGCTATGGCAGATCAGGTTGGTCTCCAGTGTCAGAACTGCCCTTATCCATCAACATGGTCTCAGGAAGACACCCTGATCACTGAAACCCAGATGCTCTTTGGTGGCAACAGGGGCCACAGATATCAATATAGACCCCTGGCAGCAGCCCAGGCTATCACCATGGTCCCTGGAGGTTGCACAGGGTTTTAATATCCGCCTCTTCCTCGCACCATGCCATCTCCAGTTCTACATCTCTCCACAGTGTTTGCTCATTGTAGTGGTACCTGCTGCAGGGATAGGGCAGGCTCTTGTGTGTCTCCCAGCCGCCCAGAGGGCCAGAGGGATGCAGGGATTTTCTTGCTTCTTAATGATTAAATTATAAGTCAAAATTTATGTTTTTATGCTTTATTGTACACAGTTCTTGCCATAGTTTTCAAATACTCTCAAAAATGTGCCTGGTAGTGTGTTGAGATATGGTAGAATGTGTTTATTTCAAGGACAGAGTTATTTATATGCTCTGAAGAGCAAAGTGAAATTCTTAGCTGAGGGCCAGGCACAAAGTCATGCATTCTTTCATTCACCCATACATAGTTAATAAGCAGTTAGATATTAGGTGCTCTGCACACGTGGGCTTAAAAATATTTTCTTTGCTCTTGAGTTTTATGAAGAAAACCTAAACAGCTATTTGAATATGAAATATATTTTTGATTAGGGTAGAAAAATTTTTAAATGCAATTAGTTGTTATGCAAAACAGGAAGAAATAAAATTTTAAGTAAAAATTTGTAAAAAAAATTGTGGATACTAAAAGAGGAAATCTCATTCTACTAAAATGAAGATCTATTTTTATTTGTGAGGTTTTCATTTAGGTAATGGAAAGCTTTTGATACATTTTCTTTTTTGAGATTGCTATTTGCACAGAAAATTAAAAGCATATATATATATATATATATATATATATATATATATATATATATATATATATCAGAAATTAGCAATATTGTAGTGAAATCACCTCTAGGGAGTATAATAATCAGAAGCAACTTGATGAAATCTGATTGCCAGAGGATGGATGATGGGTCTCAGATCTCCGGAAAGGATACAGATGGAAGAGATACAGCTGTAAACACTGGGAATAGTGAATGTGCAATGCGATGAAGGCACGTGTTTGGAAACATTGAAGAGATGCTACTGACAGTGTTTGATTAGTGTTTTAAGAAAAGAAATGAAGTACGTCGGGAAATAAACAAAATTCTAGCAAAAATAGGAAGCCAGAAGCCAAGACAGATATTCCTTGATTAACAATGTTCTCTGTCTGCTTAAGTACAATGTAAGTAAGTAAAACCAATCAAAAGTTCAGAAATGCATTCTATTTATAGAAACTAGCTAAATATCAACAATGTGCATTGTGGAATACCATGTTTATTTGAATGACTGGAATCTGGGGTTGCGGTGCCTTGGCCAGCATGTGAATGTGACACCGCTTAGTGCTTGATTAGAAAAGGAGAAAATTTCAACACCTGAAGTATAATTTCAGCTGAAAGAATAGGCTTTCACATCACCATAAAGCAATCCCCACCAAGCAACTAACTAACTAACTAACTAATTGAATAAAACCCAAACTCCAACCATGACTAAGTAAGAGACCATCTAGAAATTTTGTAGTAATAAAGTGATCTATCTTTTGTAGTAATAACAGGTAACACCTAGCAATGTAAGGCCAACACTGTTCAGGTTTATCCTCCTCCCATGTTCACTTGGAACATAGTCACTAAAGTGGCTATATTACATCAAAGTACCTTAGTGATGTGTTCTACAATATCAGAAATAAACCAAAGCCAGTCTGGTCTACAAAGGACAGCCAAAGCTACACAGAGAAATGCTATATTGAAAAACCACACAACCAAACAACCAGCCAACCAAAAAGAGTGGAATTCAGGTTGCCAGCGTTGGTGGCAAGCACTACTGACTGCTGGACCATCTAACCAGCTTGTGTTCATGTTTTATGAGGATTATACGTTTTTTTTTTTACTTAGCAAGTCATGTACAAAGTGGAAGATACTATTTCTGAAAGGCCCTAGGCTTCCGGTACTCACCAGTGCTGTATCCTGTGTTGTGGCTTGGATGGAGGAGCATCAGGGAAGGTGAGACAGGGACATGAATGACATTCTGTGCAGGGGTGTGGCTTAAGCTGTTGAGCTGGATTTAAGTCTTTAATCTTAAATAGGCATTATTCAGAACTCAAGTCCTAAATAATATATTATCTACAAATATACATTACTTGTTGACATATTTTAATAGAATGGTTTACAGGATTTTTTCAAAATCCAGATATATAAGCACTATTCTTTTATAAACTTTATTAATTTATTCAGATTACAACTCAATTGCCATCCCATCACTTGTATCCTCCCATTCCTCCCTCCCTCCCGTTTCCACCCTATTCCCCTCCCCTAGATGTATGACCGAGGGGGACCTCAGCCCCCATCTTGATATCCTGCTTATTCTTTCTTTGAGTGCCACCAGGCCTCCCCACCAAGGGGAGGTGGTCAAATATGGAGCACCAGAGTTCATGTCAAAGTCAATCCCCACTCTATACATAACTGTGGAGAATGTACATCAGAGTAGGGGTTCGATGTTTACTACTTGTATTGTCCGGAGTTAGTGCAATAGTTTGAGCAGACCCCCCTGGGCCCCAATCCACCTGTCAAGATGCTCTTCTTGTAGGTTTCTAAGACCCTCTGGGTCCTTCTATTTCCCCATCTCCTATATTTCTCTTACCTAAAGTCTCAGTAGGATGTCCTCACATCTATCCCAATCTCCTGGTAACTGTAGACTTTCGTGGGACATGCCTTTTGGGCTAGTGCCCAATAATAAATGAGTGTATACCATGTGAGTGTTTCTGCTTCTGGGTTAACTAATTCAGTATGACCATCTCTAGTCCCATCCATTTGTCCACAAATTTCAGTATTTCCTTGTTTTTAATAGCTGAGTAGTATTCCATAGTGTAAATGTACCATAGTTTCTTTATCCATTCTTCAATGAGGGACATTTAAACTGTTTCCAGGTTCTAGCTATTATGAATAAGGAGACTATAAATATGGTTGAACATATGTCTTTGTTGTGTGGTGGAGAATTTTCTGGGTATATTCCAAGGAGTGGAATATCTGGGTCTGTGGAAGCCTTATTCCCAGTTTTCTGAGAAAGCACCAGTTAGATTTCCAAAGTGGTTGTACAAGTTTGCATTCCCACCAGCAATGAAGGAGTGTTCCTCTTTCCCCACATCCTCGCCAGCATGTAGTGTCAGTTGAATTTTTTATCTTAGCCATTCTCATGGGTGTAAGATGGAATCTCACTGTCGCTTTGATTTGCATTTCAGATATTTAAGCACTATTCTTAAATTTAGAACATCAATTATACAAATTTTATCTTTAGAAACTTTAACCAAGGAATTAAGGATATGCCTCAACTTCCTCTTATTTTTCTTTATTAATTTTATTAATATTATATTTAATCACTGGGTATTTTATTAAATAGTAGCTGTGCTCACTCTGGGATGAAAATGAATAGTGGACAAGTTAGAGTTATTGTAGAAAAACTATAAGATCCTTAATGAATTCTAGAAGCTACAGAAGTTGACTTGTGAGGAACATAGATGTGCGTGAGTAGTGTACAGATCCAAGCCAGGAAATCTCAGCTATGCCTACAGGCACAGAATGCCTGAGAAGCAATAGCCACATAAAAGGTCATTTGTTTTCCTATTTCTTTGGCCTTGTGGTGAGGTTGGTCTTTTGGCAAGTGATCTATCTTAATATTATACAAGGCAGCTTTGTATGGATGGTACATAATTATAGTCCTCTTATTGGACAATAATGCAAGGAAAAATGTGTGTGTGTGTGTGTGTGTGTGTGTGTGTGTGTATACTTTAAGTCAGCAATGATTTTTCTGAAATGGCATTATAAAAATGCAATTGGTTGTATCTTTTTGGAAAGTAAAAACAATCCAATCTCCAGATTCTAAATCTGTATATGACTTTTAAAATTCTATAGATCATTAGTCATTTAGGTTTTATAAAAGCCTAAAATTAACATTTTATCAAGAAATTAAAAATGTCTCTAAATTTTAATAGAGGCATTACAAATTTATAGATGCTTAAATTCTCAGAATGAATATCAGTATGGAATCATGGTTTTAAAATTTATTCCTAGGACATTGCTGTGTCGTTCCAGTATAATTTCAACTCACAAACCATCCGCAGACTCAGTTAAAATCCAGTGATTAAACTTATTTTTTTGTTAAGCGGTTGTCTGGCTTAATTGTTTTTATTCAATCTGACTACTGTTTCTTATGTGAAAAACAAACTTTGGTAATATCCATCTAATTGGGCGAAAGACTTCCCAAGCGTTTATAGCATTACAGATTTCTCCAGGAGTGCGAGGGAGTTTCAGTCACTGAAGGTGACATTTTATCCATAGCATTGGGTTCTGAACGTTGACTCTTACTTGGAGTGGCTCTGAAGTTGGCCTGCGGCATCTAGGAAACGAACTCTATCACGTAGAAGCAGGTATTTGAAGGCTGTGCCCGCTACTTCCTACCATACTGTAGCAATCTGCTTCCTGGTCTGCCACAATGTGTGGAGCTTCCCCCATAGGCTTCCCACTCTATGAACTCTAGAGTGTCTGTGTCTTCCAGGCATGATGGACTGAGGTATTCTAGAACCGTGAGCTCAAACACACCTTTCTTTTCTTAAGTAGTTTTTGTCAGGTGTCCTCTTCACAATGATGTGAGATTAACCAGTACAACATTGATATTTATGCTAGATATTTTCAACTATTTTTTTTTTGTAGTGAGATTGAAACAAGGGCTTCATAAATGCTACCCAAGAACATATTACTACGACAATACAGAAATCCTTCTACTTCTACCTTCCGGGGTGCTAGGATTAAAGGTGTGCACCACCCTGCCAGGCTCCCATTTTAATGAAGTAAATTTTTATTTTATATTCTCTATATAAGAGATTATCTGTCTGTTAATACTATGAAAATAGGTAGCTTCCACTTTGATTATTATGTCTTCCTATAAGCATAATATATGAATTTTATGAATTAAATAATTTATTCTTTATTTTATAATTACTATTTGAAGACCTGGAAATAATTGCCTCCCCCAGATTGGAAAGATTTTTCCATGCTTTTCCCTTCTAGATTTTTCTTGATATTTTTTAGTATATAAATGTTATGTAGATCTATAATCAGATTAATAAATCCTACAAAAGCATCTGAGGTTTTTTTGTTTTTTGTTTTTTGTTTTTAACTGTGATTGTATTAAATTGAAAACCCAACTTGGGGAAATTAATATATCTAGAAATACAAAGACACAAAGTTCATGGATCTGGTATAATTTCCCATTTATTTTCATCTTTAATTTCTTGCAACCTGTATATTTAGTACTCAAATATACAGATGTTTCTTAATGCATTCCTCATTCTTTTCAGTTTAATATATCCATACCTCAAATAAATTTTGAAGGCTTAACTCTTTCCCTGATCCAATGGAGATACTAAAGAATATACTACTTTCACTGCCAAACATAAGACAGTCCATATTGGAGCAAGAAGACTTGGTAGTTTTCAGATTTCTAACTTCAAATTATCAATTTCCATGTGCCTTTACCTCACTAGCTTAATAGTGTGGGTGGTCTGCTACATGCAGATGAACCAAAGATGAACCAGTTTTTCTCTGTGTTCCAGAGTTTGAAGAGGCAGCATTTAGGAACAGAGAAGGCCAGAAATCATTGGTAAAGAGTCTCTGTTTTGAACAGATGAAAAGAATGGTGAAGCCTAGAGACATTCTCACTAACGATAAATATCTCAACAGGAAACTCTATGATAGGGAAACCAGAAGTCGATAGGAAAGAATAACAGAGACGAATAACGAGAGGTAAGACTGAGGAAAGCCACAGGAAAAGCCGCATAAAAATGTGTACATGTGTTGGTAATTGCTGCACAACTCTGAATATAAAGGAAACACCAAAATATGCATTTAAATGGTGAGTTCTGTGTGAATTATATCTTTGAAAGCCTTACAAACATTCCAAACATAGCATGCTACCTTCAAAAATGAACATTTTGGGCTCAGTGGTTAAGAGTACTGACTGTTCTTCCAAAGGACCCAAGTTCAAATCCTAGCACCCACATGTCAGCTAAATACTATCCATTGTCCTAGAATCTGACACCCTCACACAGACCTACAGGCAAGAAAGTCACTAATGCACATAAAATAAAAATAACTAAGAAAAAAGGAGAAGGAAAAATGAACATTTATCCAGGTGCAGTGGAGCATTCCTGTAATCCCAGAACTCAGGGAAGGGGAGGCAAGTGGATCTCTGTTAGTTTGAGGCAAGCCTCATCTACAAAATGAGTCCAGGGCAGTCAAGGCCTCACAGAGAAACCCTGTCTTTAAAAAGTGAACATTTTAGAATAAACAGAAAAGGGATCAAGAAGGTTGTTCTTATACATCAAAAACATCTCCTATTTGTTTCACTAGTAGAATGATACTGAGGAAGCCAAGATGAAACATTTTCTTTCTAAGGTCATCCAGACCCTGTGCCTAGATTGTCCCATAATCTACAGTGAGCCTTACATAGTCAGCCCCACATTGACAAAGTGTAAGTGCAAATTTCAAGCTATTTAAAATTACATTTCTGTCTTTAAAACTAAGAATAATTGCTTGTGAGTAGTTAATGATTGTGAAGAAATAATCAGTATCTGATATTTGATTTTTTAAAGTTTCCATATATATCTTCATTACAAATGATAAAAATATCAAATGAATGAAAATTATATAAAAGGGACACAATGTAAACAGTACATTTATGTCCTTCTTAGGATAGCACCCAAATGATATCATAATTTCTCTCTGATTTGTCACATCAGATTCTTTTAGCATGCATCATTTTCCTTTTTAGACTTTATCCTGATCATATAAAATAGGCTGACACCAATTAATTTGCGCTTCCTTCATTCCAACCCCTCGGTGTTGAGTCATAGACATAGTTTTGATTAAAATATTAATCTTCTGCCCTCCCAGATCTTAACCACTCTCACTGGCTCTCTATTACTGAGTAGTAACTTTTAAAATCACTTCCACATAGCACTGAATTCTATCTTTGGATATGTTAGCATTTATATTGTTGTGAACTACATCTCACTGGCTCTCTGTTACTGAGTAGTAACTTTTAAAATCACTTCCACATAGCACTGAATTGTATCTTTGGATATGTTAGCATTTACATTGTTGTGAACTACGTTTTATCTTTTTTACATCTGTATGTGTCTGTTAGGATCCTCTTGAGATAAACAGCACAGTTGTGCAACTGTATAGCTCATGAATAAATTATTGGATAGGTGTGTTCAAATTTCATCTTCCATAAATGTTAAATATGACAAAATATTTTTAGAGTCAATGTTTGTAATGAATGATTTATCACTGGAATTCAGAGCTTGATATGTGTGTACTGCAATGACTGGAGACTTTTAGAATTTAGAGGGTAAGGACCAAAGGATAGAGAATCATGGATGCCCATGTGGCAAAGCTCTAATGAGACTTCTTCGGAGTTCTACTTTCAAAGATTTAAGTAGATAAATACCTAGTTGGATAACCGTAAAAAACAAAATTAAACTAACAGAGTCACTGACATTTATTTGTTGATTAGGCAAAATGAGTTTTCTTTTGAGATTTCTTTAAGGGTGACAGGAACAATTTTTCTAAGGACATGAAATATTTTATAATAAAAGATTTACTACATTACAGAAAATAATCAAAGAAGATACCAGAAGATGAAAAGGCAGCCCATGATCATATATTGCTATGATTGATTTTGAGGAGATGGCCATCCAACTGGAAATAGCATGATACTGGCATAAAGCAGATTTATTGATTAATGGAATAGAACTGAGGACACAGTATGAGCCTACAATCCTGTGGTCACATGATTTTTTTGACAAAGGCTCAACAATAGACAGAACCTCCAGCAAATGGTGCTGGCCTGGCTATATAGCTGCACATAGAAGAAGGAAACTAGATCTTCATCTCTTACTCAACAGAAGCAAAGACCTTGACAGAAAACATGATATCCTGAAGCTGATAGAGAGGAAAGTATAGGATACACTTTTAAATTATAGGAGCAGGAGAGGAATTTCTGAACAGGACTCCAGGAGCACAGTCATTAAGACCACCAAGCAATACGTAGGACATCATGGAGCCAAAAAGCTTCTGTACAGCTAAGCACTGCAATAGGCTACCTTCAGAATGGGAAAAGAACCTTTTCCAGCTATGGTTCTATTAGAAGATTAATGTCTAAACTATACAACACACACACACACACACACACACACACACACACACACACACACACACAAAAGAAAGAAAAGAAAAGAAAAAAAGAAAGAAAGAAAAGAAAAAACAAAACAAAACAAAAAACCCAAGGGAACAATGAAATTAAACAATGGATCATGGAAATAAACAGATATTAAAAGATAAAATATGAAGTGCTGAAAAACCTTCAAACAATTAAATGTGGTATACCTTTTTACATCATGGGAATGAACATTAAAACTACTTTAAAAGTTCACATTTTCCCTGTCAGAATAGTCAAGATTTAAATAAGCAAGAAAGCAAGTAAGCAAACAAACAAAGGACAACAGTTGCTGTCTACTATAAAAGAGACGTGAACCAGATGTGTTTCAATGGAATTCAAATCCCTACTGATATGGTTTCTATTATATGATGTGACTTCATAATATCAGAAGGCTAACTAAAACTGTTTGATTTTAGCATTAGATCAACATCACATACACTCAAAGTAGAATTTTTTTTAATTAGTGAAAATAAATGCAATAGAATCACTATGAAATTTTTGTTAAAATAGACATAATCAAATTTGTCTCCTATCTTTCCTTTTAAATGTTATTTTTGCAATTGTATTTGCTGTATGCACATGTATCTGCACACAGGTGGATTACAGAGCATAGCCTATGAGGGGTGGTTCTATTCTACCATGTCCCAGGAATTGAACTAATCATCAGACTTCGTTGCAAGAATCTTTACCCACTGAGTGATATAAAACTCTATTAAATCTTTAAAAATTTAAATATTTTACATGTATAATTGTTTTATTATTATATTTCACATAATTTAAACGATTATTTTTGTTTTAAAATATCATCTTGTTGCAATGAATTTACAAGAAAAAGTATTGCTTTGCTAGATTTAAAGTAGTCAATAAAATATACACTGCCTAGTCCCAAATTCTGTGTTTTAATGAACTTTCATACAGTTAGAATGACCATTTATTTCAACAAATAAATATAATTTATGGACAGAGACTCTAAAAGATATTGAAAGAAAGTAAGGCAAATTAAATATTAATTTTTATTTATACATGATGTATTATCTTCAAATATTTCTGATATATTCCTGATTTAGCCTTAGACGTATTCCTGTACTAAGATACAGTGAACTTATAAGAAGAGAGCACTAATTCCTGATACTCTCTGAAGAATTCCACATAAAAAATTCAGTGTCCTCCAAATTGTGTTTCTGACAATGGAAGTGATCTACACAGAAAAAGGTGTCCTCTTGTGAACTTCCGTATAAATTTTCTTTAGCAGAATTTTCTAGTATTGCTAGTAAAACAGGAGATAACACTTTACAGCAAAAAATTCACTCAAGAGATTAAATGAAATACGTCTTAAGCATGCAATAACCACTGTCTTAATACTTAATATTAGAAAAACTGATAAAATGCGAATGATTCTGACAAGTAGCCGCAATGTATAAATAATCTTCCTGCCTGAAAATCTTTCCTAGAAACCTGTCCTCAGAGGGAAGAATCATATAAGAAAATATATCATTTTAATTTCTTGCACCCACACCCTTTCTTTTTCTTTCATATTGAAAAAAATTAAAGTATTTATGCAGCAAGGAGAATTTAGCTTCTATTTCAATGCTTAACATTATGTCAAGAAAAATAGCATTTATAGGATTTAGGGTTGAAAAGATAATATAAGTTACAGAGCTCTAATACAACCTTAGTGCTTTATAACTAGAAAGCCTACACTCTAAAATTATGAGAATCTTCTAAGGTGCTCACCGAAGGGTACCAGACTATGAATTTTCTTCTTAGCTCAGGGAGTCTGCTCATTATTGCAAGAAGTCTAACAAGCTGTGTTTGACCTCCTGTTGAAGTTCTTTTGGGGAGAGTGAAGCTTAGTTTAGCTTATTTCTCTTTTCCTAAACTTTGTAATCAATCTTTCCTGAACATGTCTCCAATAAACATATTATCTATTTTCAGTAAAACCACATTTGATGTCAAGACTTCTTCAACAGCCAGTTACAAATGTCCTTTGCAGTACTTGGTAATTTAATTTGTCCCTTTATCAGTCAAATCTAGAAGCTTATATTTGACATTCAGGGTTACAATCCTGGGTAGCTTTTGACACAGATCGTTTGGTAACGAGAATTCAAATCAATGGCTTTTGGAGTAAATTCTGTTGTCAGGGCATTTTTGGCAGTGGGTATGGTACAGGTGTTTATGATTCAAATGCCCTTGTTGCGGACAAACTGACTACTGTATCCCTTTACATGATCCAAAGAAATTGAGAGAGATACAAGGCATGCATGTTTGTTTCAATTGGAGGTAACCCCGGGGAAGAAAAGAGATGGTCATTCAGAACACTCTCCACAGTAGAGTGGAGAGTGGGATATTACTTTCTCACATACTCTGGTGCCTCACCTTTGACCATGTCCCCGGGAGGGGGAGACCTGGTGGCACTCAGAGGAAGGACAGCAGTTACCAAGAAGAGACTTGATACCCTATGAACATATACAGGGGGAGGTAATCCCCCTCAGGAACAGTCATAGGGGAGGGGAATAAGGGGAAAATGGGAGGGAGGGAAGAATGGGAGGATACAAGGGATGGGATAACCATTGAGATGTAACAAGAATAAATTAATAAAGGAGAAAAAAAGAGATGGTCATTAGGGCTGTTATGCTACCGATACTTCAGAAAGTCATTGACCATAAGAGTTTGACATCCTTGGAAAACATGTCAAATGTTTCCTCAAACAAATTAGGATTTATTGTATCCTATATAACTAATAGACCTTATGAAAAGCTGTAAGCCTATCAAGTCTGATTAGGTTGTGTTAAAAATGTATTTCATCTAAAATAACTCTTTTAAATTTTCTAGTTGATAGTAGAGTTTCCATAAAAACAATTTAAATGGGTGATTTATATTTTAGTATATTAACCTTATGAAATTGATGTTTTATGCAGATCTTTACTGACAACACAGCAATAATACTTTGTTTATACTTAGAAATGTTTGATAAACATTTGTTATTGCCTTTTCTATAAATCTAAATGGAAAGTTAATGATTTTTATACATGCCATTAATGAGAAATCTAAGTGTATGTAAGTGTAGTTTCATTTAACAAACTGTAGAAAGATCATCTAGGTCACAGTGTTTAAAATTCCTAAGCAACTGGGTGGAGTTGGTGCATATCTTTAATCTCAGCACTCAGGGGGCAGAGTCAGGCTGATCTCTGAGTTCAAGGTCAGCTTGGTCTGCCGAGTTTCAGGACAGCCAAGGCTACAAAGAGAAACCCTGTCTTGAAAAAAAAAAACAACAACAAAAAGATAATTCTAGATTTACAAATAACACTTAATGAGCATTCATACATGCAATTTGTCAGAGAAAATAATTATGACATGCCTAAAAACAGAAGAAATGTTATGTTGTAAATTTTGCTTCAATCATAATTTGTCTACAAAGTAAAAATCAAAGAAATGCAAATTTTAAGTTTGAACAAATATTAACATTGATTCTTATTCTGAATCTCAGCAAAAATGTCAAAATATCATATGACAAATTATCTTAGATTTTTCCCCAAGAATCCCATTTATGAAAATTAATGCTGCGTATTTTCTTCATTGATCATGAGAATATAGCCAGTTATTTGTATGTATAACATACATTATAGTTTATTCAGTTTTATGATAAAGACTATGAACTTATTGCTTTTTGTCAATTATATTGATGTTTATCAATTTTTAATCATAATAATCTCAATATTCCCAAACTTCTTTTCTATTTCAATCATTTCTGTGTCTGATATTTTGCTTGTCCTTACAAAATGTATAATACATATGGTATTTTATTTTTTCCAATGGTGAGGTTTTTAGGAAGCTAATTTCTTTTTGAAAAGATGCATTCTGATGGGCATTGAATCTAAAACAATGGTTTGATTAATATTAATGCAGCTATGGATTTTTTCCTATTTTAAAATTTGTATTCTAAATCACAACATTAGAAAAAAAAAAGATCTGTCCCTCTGCCGGACTAGTGTTAGTTTGATGATTATACTAATATTAACCGCTTCACTTGAGTAAGCAAAGAAGAGGTGAAATACCAGTCAGACCAGCTGTTAATTCACAGAGTGCTGTACTGTGCTTATTAAAAACACCCAAAAGATGTACCTTTGTGGTTCAGTCTTTTGAATTAGAATCAGAATATTAATCATGCCTCAGGCCTAAATTAAACATTGGAAGGCCCCTTAAGAATTTTCACCAAATTTTCTTGGATTTTTCTTTATTGGGTCTTCCCAGACTCTGTTTAGCTCTGTAATTGCTTTGCTCCTTTGTTGATAGGTTAAAGCACAATGTGATTTTCTCCATGTCATAATATTTAAGAGGATGGCTCAATGGTCTACTCCAAGTTGCAGTGTGCAGCTGAGACACCAATTTATAACAGAAATAGTGTTTATGATGTCAAGTAGGCTTCAGTGTATGAACTATTATGTATTTTAAAATCAATAGCTATAAGCATGGGTATAATGTCTATCTTCACAACATTTACATTCTATTAGGGTTATTAAAAGCATCTCACCAAATGGGCTCAGCCTGCCTTTCTATGGCCATACAAAATTTTCAGTTGTTTTACAAATGGAAAAAGATAACAAAACAAAACAAAACAAAACAAACATCCCCGTAAAGTTCTAGCTTGATCAAAATACACCTAGTCCACTTCCATAATCAATCAATGATTAATAGCAATTTTATTAATGAATGTTGTCCTGAATACACAGCTGGGTGCATTTAAAGATATTCAGATGTTCCTATGCTCTGTTTTCAGAGGATATATATTGTTATTAATAAATATACCATACCATGCCTTCTTAGATGCATGTGAGCATCATTTCATAGAGTTGTAGTGTGTGAACAGTAACACGAGGACACCTAACTGTTAGTGATTGCTTAGTATGTACTACTTATATTGGGTTCACTTTGAACTCCAGATACTGGAAATCAAGACAGATATGTTTTAGTATCTGAACTGCTTTAATGTCTAAAAAGCTGTTTTAAAAAGCAAATAATGACAATCATTCAATGTTAGTAGTCTTCCTGTATTGGAAATTTTTCCTTCTAGTTATTCATTTGAATATATAATAAGCTACTAATATTTAAGCTTAAATAAGAACTATAATAATTCTAAACCCCTCCACAATTATTTGTGAAGATAGAAAACATATGTCTGCTGAAATTGATATTTCCATTTATTGACACATTTGGTAGATGCAACATGTTCTGCTTTTCAAAGGTTTGTTTAACACAATATTTGGGCTGAAATGATACTACATGGAATTTATCTTGGCAGCATCTGTATGTTACATAACACAGAAAAATAAGTGAAGTTCGATGTGATTAAAAAAAAACAAGAAAAATTATCAAGCTATAGTATTGTTTGGATGAAAACAGGAATATATATATATTTTGAGTAAAAGTGGTAATCGGTGTCATATTTACTATTATGTTGACTAATTAACTAGTTCCCATTAAAGGTTGTTTGCTATGTTATTACAAGAATTAGCAGAAAGGGAACATATGTTCATTTTACCTGATAGGTACTAAACAGTAATTCTCTCTTTATACTGTTTTGAGCTCTCCAGATTGCACTGAAATACATGCAAAAATAAGAACAATAAGAACAGATAAGCAGACATTTTAGAAAAAAGCCTGAACAGAGTTAGTAGGAAGGCCGACTCGCCAAGCAGCACTAGGCTTCAAGGGTACCAAGGGTGTTCAGAACTGTACTTCTGCTCTCTTTTTATGTCTCTCTGAAATTGTTTGAAGCTTCCTGAGTGATAGGCAAAAGCATCACAAATTGCTTATCAAGTGTGTGGACTATGAAATAACCTCATTGTTGAAAAAAAAAAAAAACAAATACCATTTTGTTAAGCATGTCCATGAGAGATTGAACTAGGACTAACAAAGTATAGTCACTTGAATGACATTTCCACTCCTAGAGTTCTTCGGTGACAGTAATGAGAACTGGAAAAATATTATACTATGTTAAATATTTATCAGTGAAATTTTGAGATAACTGGAATTGCGAACATATTTTACACTGCACAAATGTTAGAATCTCCTTTGCTGATGGACTACTATTATGATGAAGCTCTATAACCCCTTTCTAACCATATGCTTTGTACACTTTTTTTTAAAATAACAACACATTTTTATTGAAAATTAAAAATAATTCATATTACATCTCATTTTCTATCCCATCCCATGCATCCTCCCATTCCTCCCTCCCTCCCACTTTCACCCCAATCCCCTTTCCCTATGACTGTGACTGTGGGGGACCTCCTCCCTCTGAATATGGTGCTAGGGTATCAAGTCTTTTCTTGGTAGTCGCTATCCTTCCCCCGAGTGCCATTGGGCCTCCCCAACAAAGGGACATGTCCAAATATGGGGCACCAGAGATCCTGTGTACACTTATTTTATTCCATTTTGGAACACTTCAAAAGCCTAACCCAGACACACTGTCATTGCATACTTTACTACTAACCTACAGATTATTATCCAACACTATTGCTTTTATTTGCCCATTTTGTTGTAATTTAAGCTAGATTCCAATGGGATAATTTCTTTCTATGTATATCAATACACTTAGCTTAGTAGTTACAAAATTTTTAAATTAATAATAAGTTACATAATATCATTTAATGGATTGGCCTGTGTATAAATATGTTCATTTTTATGTGATTACTATTTTAGCACAGTTTTTTAAGAAGAGCTTAACTTGAGTTTAGAAGTTATAATTAGTAAATGAAGACTCTTAACTTCTTGGAAACGTGTGGTCTTTTCTTATTTTCTATTAACATACCTTTACATAGTCAATATTTTCCATGCAGAGTTTGAGATATTTGGATTTGGTTGATTGTAGTTTGATTAGATTCTATTCCTATTTACATGTAGTATTTTGTGTTTTTACATTACAATTTCTGTGGCCTCATACCCAAACTTTTATTTATGTTAAAATGTCAAAAATAAATTAATAAAAACATGAAAATGTGCATCAAATTATTTGTAACAAATCATCAAAACACCTCATGTCCACAAAAGGAATTATCAAATAATCCATGTGATAATAAGCAGCTGATTATATAAATGTAATATCTGATGATATATGCAAGCACATTTAGAAAAATGCATGCTATGAGCAAAGAAAATATATGCATAATATGTAAGACAGTCTCTATACATGGATACACCATGATATCATCTATATGAGTATTCGCATATGTATGAATATATCTTAAATATTGCATCTAATTATATTAAACTGGGCATATGAAAATATATCTTAAAAGTATGAACATTATTTAGAGTGGGAAACAAGAAAGAGAAGAGATGAGATAGTTTATTAAGCCATTACCATTATTTGCTAACTGGTATTTTTCTAAAGACATCTGGGCCTTAATGTACATAGGTATATGTAGTTTTATGTATTTAAGAATAATGTAGGCAGGGAGGATGCAAGATGGCAGCGCTATTCACACCAGTGCTGATCAGTGGGACAACCAGGACAGCACAGCAACCTAAAGATCAAACAGATATCTATGAAACACCAATGCTGCTGATTCCCACATGAGAGGGATCCATATTGTGTGGAACATGAGTGAGTCCTAACGTTGGCCACCCAGCTTATCCACAGAAATGTCCCGAGGGATAACAAATATTAGCAACCATCTTGAGAAAGACAGTGAGATATCTATGCAGCTTTGGGCTTTCTCTGCCCATCTGCTGCTTACTGAATCTGGGACACAGAGCAGACAAGTAGAGCTGAGTCCAGACAGTGGCCACAATCCACATTACCTGCCATCATGGAAGCAGCTTCTGGCTCAGATCACTCCCCTCCCACCTGAA
Organism: Acomys minous; assembly: GCF_964271855.1. NCBI lineage: Eukaryota > Metazoa > Chordata > Mammalia > Rodentia > Muridae > Acomys > Acomys minous. Next base: position 92,126,763 of record NC_140491.1, on the reverse strand, counting down.
GCTTATTGGTCTGACACCGCTAGCACACAGAGTAGATAGGCAGAGCAGAGACCTCTGAAGGCCACACTCCATATTAGCTGCTACCCCATGAGAAGATGTAGGCTCACATCTCTCTCCACTCACCTGCAGCTTATTGGCCCAACTCGGTCACAGAGCAGACAGGCAGAGCAGAGACTTGGGTAAGCCACATTCCACATTAGCCTGCTGTTCCTTGAGCAACTTTGGCCTCAGATCTCTCTCCACCTACCAGGTGATTCCTAGCCTAGCGCATCTTGAACACAGAGTCCCGCCATCTTGAGAGGGCCTGGAACACACCCCAGCAGCTTTGTTTCAGATCCCATTCAGCCCCCCAGCTGCTTCCCAGCCTGGGTCATCTGGAAACACAGACAGATAGGCAGAGCTGAGTTTGACATGAGCCACAACTCACATTTGATGCCATCTCAAGAAGGTCTCTCGGGCACAGATTTCTTACAACACCCAAGCTGCTTACTGGCCTAGCCCATCTGGAACACAGAGCAGATAGGCAGAGCCCATCCATCTTGAAAAGGAATGTAGGGCATGTGAGCATTTTTGGGTTTGGAACTCAGCCTACTGCTCTCCTGCCTGACCCAACTGGGATGCAGACAGTGAACCCAACTGAGCTGAGCTGGGTGCAGGCTCCAACACCAACTGTCCAAAATACTGAGGAGACCTCCAGGGAGCCCTAGCAAACAGCTTTTAGCTTGGCGCTCTTCTTGTTTGCTCCCAACCTTCCTGGCCCACAGGGGACACATAAAATGACCCCACTGGAAGAACCTCTAGGCCTGCTAACACTAGAGACAACCAGATGCCTAGAGGCCAGGGCAAGAAGAATAACAACAAAACCCAGAGTCATATAACACTACCAGAAACCAGTGGTCCTACCACAGCAAGCCGTGGAGATATGAACAACCACAAAGTGCAAGAAGACTTTAAATTAGAGGTGATAAAAGTGATAGAAGCCTTGAAAGAGAAAAATAAATCACTCAAAGAAATACAGGAAAATGCTTCCAAACATATAAAAGAATTGAATAAATCTTAAAAGAATTACAGGAAAATCCAATCAAACAAGAGATAGAAATGAATAAAACTATTCAATACTTAAAGAGGGAATTAGAAGCAGTTAAGAAAACACAAACTGAGACAAGCTTAGAGTTGGGAATCATAAGGAAGAGAACAGGACTCACAGACACAAGCAATGCCAACCAAATATAAGAGATGGAAGAGAGAATCTCAAGTGTGGAAGATATGTTTTAAGTAATTGATACATCAGTCAAAGAAAATGTCACAACAAGTTTCTGACACAAAACATCCAAGAAATCTAAAAGACTATAAAAAGACCAAATCTAAGAATAACAGGAATAGAAGACGGAGAAGACTCCAAGATCCAAGGCCCAGAAAACATTTTCAACAAAATCATAGAAGAAAACTTCCCCAACTTAAAGAAAAAAAAATGCCCATAAACATACAAGAATCCTACAGATCTCCAAATAGATTGGACCAGAAAAGAAAATCTCTCACTACATAATAATCAAAATATTAAATGTACAGAACAAAGAAAGAATATTAAAGATGCTAGAGAAAATGTCAAGTCACATATAAAGGCAAACCCATCAAAATTATACACAAAGATGATGTCTCAGTTCTAAACATCTATGCCCCAAGTGCAGGAGCACACATTTTAGTAAAAGTAATATTACTAAAGCTTAAATCACACATCAAACACCACACATTAATAGTGGGAGACTTAAATACCCCACTCCCCAACAGAAAGATCATCAAGAGAGAAACTAAACGGACAAGCATTTGGACCTAAGAAGTAAAGCAAATGGACCTAACAAAACATTTCATGCAAACTCGAAAGAATACACCTTCTTTTCAGCACCACCTGGAACCTTCTCCAAAACTAACCATATACTTGGTCACAAAGCAAACCTCAAGACATACAAGAAAATCGAAATAATTTCTTTCATCTTATCAGACTATCATGGATTAATGCTGGAACTCAAAAACAAAAGAAACACCTGAATGCCTACAAACTCATGAAAACTGAACAACTACCTACTCTATGACCTTTGGGTAAGAGAAAAAAATAAGAAGAGAAATTAAAAACTTCATAGAATTCAATGAAACTGAATGGACAACGTATTCAAACTTATGGTACACAATGAAAGCAGTGCTAAGAGGAAAGTGCACAGCACTAAGTGTCTTTATATAGAAACTGAAGACATCACATAATAGCACACCTGAAAGCTCCAGAAAAAAAAAAAAGGAGACATACCCAAGAAGAGTACATGGTTAGAAATACTCAAACTTAGGGCTGAAATCAACAAATTAGATGCAAAGAAACAATTTGAAGAATCAATGAAAGCAAGAGCTGGCTCTTTGAGAAAATCAACAAGATACACAAATGCTTTGGCAAACTAACTAAAAGTTGGAAAGTATTCAAATCAACAAAATCAGAAATGAAAAGGAAGATATAATGACAGACACAGAGGAAATCCAAAGACTCACCAGGTCTCAATTTAAAAGCCTATATGCTAGAAAATTTGAAAAAAAAATGAAATGGACAATTTTCTTGATAGTTACCAACTACCAAAATTAATCAAGATTAGGTAAACAACTTGAATAGTCTTAAAAGACCTAAGGAAACAAAGGCAGTCACTAAAAGTCTCCCCTTGCTTGCTCAAAAAATAAAATAAAATAATTTTTAAAAAGCCCACAACGAGATAGATTCAGCACAGAATTTTACCAGACCTTCAGAGAAGAGCTAATACCAATTCTCTTCAAACTATTCCATAAAATAGAATCAGAAGGAACATTACCAACCTCATTCTATGAGACCATAGTCACCTTGATACCTAAACCACAGAAAGAATCAACAAAGAAAGAGAATTTCAGACCAATTTTTCTTATGAATATTGATGCAAAAATACTTAATAAAACACTTGCAAACCAAATCCAAGAATGCATCAAAATATCTTTCATGTTCTGGCTATTATGAATAAGGCTGCTATGAACATAGTTGAGCAAATTTTCTTGTTGTGTGCTGGAGATTACTTTCTCACATACTCTGGTGCCTCCCCTTTGACCATGTCCCCTGGAGGGGGAGACCTGGTGGCACTCAGAGGAAGGACGGCAGGTTACCAAGAAGAGACTTAATACCCTATGAACATATACAGGGGGAAGTAATCCCCCTCAGGAACAGTCATAGGGGAGGGAAATAAGGGGAAAAAGGGAGGGAGGGAAGAATGGGAGGATACAAGGGATGGGATAACCATTGAGATGTAACAAGAATAAATTAATAAAGGAGAAAAAATATCATTCACCATGACCAAGTAAGTTTCATCCCAAGCATGCAGGGGTAGTTTACTATATGGAAATCCATCAATGTAATTCATCATATAAACAAACTGAAAGGAAAAAAAAACCCACATGATCATCTCCTTAGATACTGAAAAAGCATTTGACAAAATCCAAAACCCATTCATATTAAAAGTTCTGGAGAGAGTAGGGTACAAGGTACATACCTAAACATAATAAAGGCACTATACAACAAGCCTATAGCCAACCTCAAACTAAACAGAGAGAAACTTAAATCAATTCTACTGAAATCATGGACAATACAAGGCTCTGCACTCTCTCCGTATCTCTTCAAAATAGTACTTGAGGTCCTAGCTAGAGCAATAAGACAAATAAAAGAGATCATGGGGATACAAATTGGAAAGGAAGAAGCGAAACTATCACTGTTCATGAATGATAGAATAGTATATATAAGTGACCCAAAAATTCTATCAAGGAACTACTACAGCTGATAAACACCTTCCACAAAGCAGAGGATACAATCTACTAAAAAAAAAAAAAAATCAGTGGCCTTCCTATATAGAACTGAAAAAACAAGCTAAGAAAGAAGTTAGGAAAACTATATTCTTCACAATAGCCACAAATAACATAAAGTATCTTGGTGTAACTCTAACCAAGAAAGTGAATGACTTGTATGAAGAAAATATTTCTAATCTCTGAAGAATTTGAAGAAGATTTCAGAAGATGGAAATATCTCCCAAGCTCATGGATCAACATAGTAAATCAACATAGTAAAAATGATCATCTTACCAAAAGCAGTCTACAGATTCGATGTGATTCCCATCAAAATACCTACATAATTTTGACCAACATTGAAAGATCATCTCTCAACTTCATATGTAAAAACAAATAACCTATAACAGCTAACATATCCTGTACAACAAAAGATCTTCTGAAGAAATCTCCATCCCTGATCTCAACCTGTACCCTAGAGCAACAATAATAAAAACAGCTTAGTACTGGAATAGAAATATGCTTGTTGATCAAGGGAATTGAATGGAAGACCCAGAAATAAACCTAAACACCTACGAAGACTTGATTTTTGACAAAGAAGCCAAATCTATGCAATGGAAAAAGATAGCATTTCAACAAATGGTGCTGCTCTAATTGGATCTCTACATGTAGAAAATGCAAATAGATCCATATCTGTCACATTGCACAAAACTGAAGTCCAAATGGATTAAAGACCTCAACATAAAACAAGACATACTAAATCTGTTAGAAGAAAAAGTAGGGAAGAGCCTTGAGCTCATTGGCACAGGAGACTTCTTGAACAGAACACCAATAGCTAAGGCTCTAAGTTTAATCACTAATAAATGGGACCTTATGATACTGAAAAGCTTCTGTTAGGCTAATGACAATGCCAACAGAACAAAATGACAGCTTACAGACTGGGAAAAGATCTTTACCAACCTACATCGGACAAAGGGCTAATATCCAAAGTATATAGAGAACACAAGAAATTAAACACCACCAAACTAAATAACCAAATTAAAAATGGGGTACAGAACTAAACAGAGAATTCTCAACAGAGGAATATTGAATGACTGAGAAATACTTAAAGAAATGCTCACCATCCCTAGTTATTAGGGAAATGCAACTCAAAATGACTTTGAGACTCTATCTTAAACCTATGTGACTGGCTAAGATAAAAAAAAAATCAGGTGCCAGTATATGCTGGCGAGGATGTGGAGAAAGGACAGCATCCTCCATTGCTGGTGAGAGTGCAAACTTGTACAACCACTTGGAAATCAATCTGGTATTTTCTCAGAAAATTGGGAATAATTCTACCTCAAGACCGAGCCATATCACCCCTGAGAATATACCAGAAAGATGCTCCACCATACAATAAGGACATTTGCTCGTTTATATTCATAGCAGCCTTATTCATAATAGCCAGAAACTGGAAAGAACTTAGAGGTCCATCAACTGAAGAGTAGATAAAGAAACTGTGGTACATTTACACAATGGAATACTAATCAACTACTAAAAACAAGGGAATCCTGAAATTTGTGGGCAAATGGATAGAAGTAGAAAATATCATCCTGAGTGTAGTAACCCAGAACCATAAAGACATGCATTGTATATACTAACTCATAAGTGGATATTAGCTACAAAATACAGGATAATTACACTGCAATACAGAGACCGATGTACCAACCAAGTATTATGCATGGTGTGAGCCTATACCCTCTGCTCAGTTTCATGTAAAAGAAAGCTTAGGTCCAGGGGTGGTGTACATGCCTTAAATCCCAAACAATGAAGGCAAAGTTAGTTTGCAAAAGAAAGTTCCAATGTTTGAAAATGATGTCTAATTGAATAAGAAAAAAAGTGATGATTCAGAGGAAGATTTAATAGAATAAGATATGCCCATATCTCAAGAGAAGAGAGAGGAAAGCAAAGCTACTAAAGAGGGCATTGCAGAGAGGGAGAGAAGGGAGTTTCACCAGGACAGTAATAGGTTGCAGAGACAGAGAGAGAGAGAGAGAGAGAGAGAGAGAGAGAGAGAGAGAGAGAGAGAGAGAGAGAACACTCAGGTGAAGACCAAACGAGCCAGAGAATGAGAAGGAGCCAAGAGATTAGAGCAGATTGCTAGAGTTAGTTTGAGGCCAAGAGAAAAGCCAGATTGAATAAGTCAGCTGGGAAAGGAGTTTAAGCCAGAAGAGTTGAATTGAAATATCAGCTACAAGCTCAGTAAGAACAAGAAGGTGAGCTTATTAAGCAGTAATTCCCAGAGGCTGAAAACATTCTAGGCCTAGATTAGAGTATATGGAGGGTAGAAGCCTCCAGGATTGGCCTAAATTAGCAGATGGAGGCAGTAAAGCCCTGAGACAATTTAAACAGGCAGATAAAAGCTCCTTTTACACCCATCTTCCAATCCTCCTGTTCTGACATTTTTTTTTATTATCCTTTTCCATATTGTTCACTAAGCCTTGAGGTGGGATAGAGTTTATGCAGGTGTCTCATATATGGCTGAGCACTTGTCATTTCATATATCAGTACTTTAAACAGTTATGAGTCTTTGTATTAACTATTGACCACATTGTCTTAGGGGTTCATTACTTTGGAGAGACACAATCACCATGGCAACTCTTACAAAGGAAAACCTTAAAATGGGGGCTGACTTACGGTTTCAGAGGTTTAGTACATCATTGTCATGATGGGAAGCATGGCAGCAGGCAGGCAGACATGGTGCTTGAAACTGAGCTGAGAGTTCTGCATCTTGATCCACAGGCAGCAGAAGGAGACTGTGTGCCACATTGGGTGGAACTTGAGCATAGGAGATCTCCAGGCCTACCCCCCACAGTGACACACTTCCTCAAAGCAGGTCATACCTACCCCAGCAAGGCCACAGCTAATAGTGCCTCCTTATGGGCCAAACATTCAAACACAGGAGTTTATGTGGGCCATGCCTATTCAAATCACCACACACATCAATAAAAAGATTTTATGGATAGAGCTGTAATATATAGAAGGCACTTTGATAACCTGACAATTTTTCAAAATGTGCTTTTGACTGCGGTTATAGTACCAGGCATGACTTTCTACCCATAGATCTGGCTTCAAATCCAGTCAAGAGAGCAATTGGCTACTCTCTCTCTCTCATAAGCCGTTTTACCACTATTGCATGATTGGGAAAATATAGCCTAGTAAATCAGAATTGTAGCATGACGAGAAAGGTGGCCAGGAGGGAGTATCTCCTGGTCAGTAGATTTCTCTATGCCTGGCACCCAAAGTGGTGGCATCTTCGGTGATAAACTCCTTCCCTGTAGTTAGGGTTGTTCTTCAAGAGCAATGCAGGAACCTATGTGTTGTTAAGAAACTCCAGGGCTTTCTAATCAACAGGTGATAAGGAGGTATCTTATTCCTGGTATCGAGAATTTTACTTACTAACTAATGCTTCCTGAGAGCAGCATTATTCACCGATATAGAGTGGCACTCTTAAAATTACTTTTAAAGAATGTATGATTTGATTACACATAAAGAGGTTTCATAAGATCTTTTCATACATCCTTAGTTTTAGTTAATCCACTCCCTACCTCTCTTTTCTTCATTCCTACTCCCCCACAGTGAATAAAGTTATTTTGGTAGTGATTATATAATTACTGATGCAAAATCATTGACCTTATTTGTAATTTCTTTGAAGACATTTCTTTTCTTTCTTTTTTTTTTTTTTTTTGATATTGTTGATTTACCTTAAGCTATATATTGCTAAGCCAGCACAGTGGTGAATGCCTGTAATCCCATCAGAGGCAGGCAGATCTCTGTGATTTTGAGGCCAACCTGCTCTACAAAGCGAGGCCTACAAACAGAGAAACCCTGTTTTTAAAAACCGTGTGTGTGTGTGTGTGTGTGTGTGTGTGTGTGTGTGTGTGTGTGTGCGCGCGCGTGAATAATTAAGTGTTTGCTTTCAGAATATTATTGCTAGAAAGTGCTTTTCCACTCTGGGGCAAAATGAAAGCGACTTACACAGAGTTCTATTTACTTCTTCTAGTTGGTTTTCAGGTTTTGCAGATTATTCTCAATATGCGTTTTGGATTTAATAATTGCATAAATTATATTTTCTCCAAATCTATCTTCTGCTTACTTATTTTTTCTTTCAGTTTTTGAGATTTAAATATAATTACATTATGTTTCCCTTCACCCTCTCCCTTCCAAAGCCTTTCACAAACTCTATCTCACTTATAAACATATGGCTTATATTCATTAATTATGGATTATATGTATTTTATATATAAATATATTCTAAAATATAAAATGCTCAGTCTGTAAAATGTTACTCATATGTATGTTTTCATACATTTAGGATTGGATAACTAGTTTTGCTCTTCCCTGGGGAAGGCTACTTCTTTTACTCTCAACATTCCCCAGTCTCTTATAGTTGTTTGTATAGGGTTGAGTCTTCTGAGCGTATTCCAAACCTCTTTAGCATGTCTCTTGGTCTTAGCCTCATTTAGGCGGTCATGTTGGTGAGACCTTATGGATGTAGTTTCTGATATTAATAAGAGACACATTCTCAAATCAAAGTCCTTGATCTGTTATCATTTATAATCTTTCTGCCTCCGTTTCTACAATGTATTCTGAGCCTTAGGTGCAGGAGAAATTTGTTGATGTACCCACTGGGACTAGACTCCACAGATCTTCTTTTTTATTGCTTTTGGTTTTCTATAATAGTCTCTTTATCCTTCAAGAAGTTTCCTTGAAGAAGATGACTAACTTAAATATTTTAGTGGTCAGTTTTTTTGAAAGTTATTTATTAGTTAATCAATGGGGTGAAATTATTAAAAACATCCATGTTCCCAACTAATTGTTTGATATTTGCTATGTTAAAGGGAGAAAATTCTTCCAGGCCATCTTTAGAGAAAATATTATTATTAATTATTACTAATTATTATTATTATTTTAAAATATTTAAATCAGCCAAGAATTTCTAAGAAGAGTTAACCAAATAGCTACAGATGTGTCCTCTAAGCTTCTGTGAACTACAATTCTAAGTTTCATTAGCTGAGCCTTTTAATTGGCAACATTTTGGTTTTAGGCTAATTCTGCTCTAGTGAAATGAAGTGTAGAATTAAGCCAATTATCCAATTAATTAGGAAAACATATGTTTTCTTCAAAACCATTTTTCTGGTTTGTTTACCTTAGACTATTAACACAAACACATAAATTCTATTTCTCTTTGCCTAAAGAAATATAATAATTTATAATTCTTTCTTGCTTTAACCAACAGAAAAAATGTATTTCTAAAAATTTGGATATATATATATATATATATATATATATATATATATATATATATCTTTATATATATACCTTAGAATTTAGATGGAGAAAATATAGTTTGTGAATAGATTTCAGTATTCTTATTGCTGCTATGTGAACTTCATGATGATACTTAATTGTCCTGAAGTAATGTTTTCTTTAATGTTTTTATCCTCATACTCTACTAATGTAGTTAGTGCTCTGTGTGAGACTAGGGATATGAATTGTTTTATAATCTTGAAATGGATGACTATTAGCATATACAACAAACTGTAATTATAGGAAACAATGATCTATACGTGCTTTGTTTCCATTGTCATTTTAGCCTCACCAAAAGGATCTATACTTTAATTAATAAGTATATTAGGTACAGTAAATACCTTGAACTTCTAAGGCCTTACTTATGGGTTAAATGGAAAGAGAATCTTTTGAGATATAAATAAATAAAATGGTGAGATGGCTATGTAGTCCTTTTTGGTTTGAAGAACATCAAAAGTGTGTTTTTGAGAGTCAGTACAGTAGCACAGAGTCATATTTACAACTACAGAGCACCTGAGACATGCTATGTTTAGAAATAAGCAATTTTAACTCATTCACAGTAAGATTCAGCAGATATTAGAGAGTTACAGTATTCTTTTTGGTTGCACTGGTGCATAACTTTCCCTACCTTCAACACAATAAACCACAACAAAGTGACACAATTATCACAGTCAGCAGGCCTTTGTTCCCTCATCCTTGCCACGCAAATTCCAAAGTTTAGTTAGAATTCACTCTTGCTGCAGGAGAGTCTATAGGTATTGACAAATGTATAATGACATGCACGTCCCAAAACAGGGTCACACAGCACCACTGTGCTCCCTTAGAGATCACCTGAGTTCTTTCGGTCCTTCCTTTCCACCACGCACCTTCTGCAAGCACCAATCTTTCCACTTTCCAAGTTTTACTTTTTTAGAATGCCATGAAGTTGGTATCTTCCAAGATGACACAGATACATATACTGGCTTTTCTTTCACTTCAGGTTTCTCTACATCTGCTCACATCTTGGTAGCTCATTTCTCAGTGCGGCATGGTAGATAAGAAAAAGCTGCACCTTCCACAATTTGTCTATGCATGCATCTATTACAAGGCAGCCCTTGCTTCAAGGGTTTTGCAATTATAAACTCAGTTGTTATGAGTTTCTGGGAGCCATTTTATACATGGACAGAACTTCTAAGTGTAACTTCTGGATCCTATTGTAAGAGGATTTGTACCTACATGTAAAAACTGTCAAAATGGTTCTATCGCTTTTCCTTCTCACCAACTGTCAACGACCATTCCTGTTACTCTCCGTCCTGGTTGTACTTGTTGCTGCCCATGGCTTGGATGCTGGACACTGATAAAGGTATAAGAATAACCCAGGGCAACTTTAATTTACATTTCCTTAATGGTACAGGGCGTTGTCCTTTTTTACCTACCAATTCTTTTTTTTTTTTTTAACCTATTGCACCTTCCTTCAAGAAATAGCTGTTTAGATCTCAAGAAATAGCTGCTCATTTTTTATTTTATTTTATTTGAGCTGCCTCAAAAATGTCAGGCAAAAATGCCACATGATCATGATGAAAGAAAATTATGTGCCTAATAATTATGTCTACGCTATGCTCATGTTCTTCACAGTCGTGTTCACAATAGCCAAGATATGGAAACAACCTAAATACTGACTGACAGATAAATGAATGAAGAAAGGTGGTACATAAAAACAGTTGACTACTATTAGGACTTGTAGAAGAAGAAAGTTTTGTCATTTGTGACATGTAAAAGAGTCTAGAGTTTATTAAATGAGATAAATATAAAACAGCAAAACTCTACTTAAATCCATGCCTAGAAATATTCAAATTCAAGGAGAGATCAAAATGTTATATACCAGGACTAAGAATTATATGAGGATTGGGAAAGTGTACTATTGTTACAAAGTTAATGTTAGGATTAAAAAAGTTCATAAAATTAACTTGATAATGAAGGAATTACATTTAAAATTAATATGTGTTTCCTACTTTAAAATTGATAGTAGACTTCAAATGTTTCATCATAAAGTCTAGTAATTACTATGTATGTCACTTGATTTGATGTAGCCATTTTCTAGTGTATAAATATTTCGATATCTTATAAATTGTATATTTATTGTTAAAACACAAATCAACAATGGCCTAAAATCAATGGAGATGTAAATCTGGAATCCTCTTGGCATGCTATAGACTCAGAAAGGAAGGAATACTGGACTTGTTTGTCTTGTGAGACCTATATGTCTTCTCTTCAGTTTTCTGTTTCAGACTATGAGAACGCTCATAGCATCTTTCATGTGTGTTACCAGCCTGTCCTCTCTTGCTAGGTCCAGAAAAGTGAAGGGTCAAACAATAGAAAGTAGTTCTGTGATTTTATGGCAACAATGGCATCTCTGTGTGAAATGGTCACATTGTGCACTTAGTGATCATAATTATTAGGAAAACAGAGTATGAGGTGAGTGCCAAAACCAGAGGTGAAATAGTAACCAGAGATCTATGACACCAAGTTAATAGTGCCACTAGGGAACAAAATAAATGAGTATAGTCTACTAAAATATTGTTCAAAAAATAAAAACAAACAGAAAAACTGTGGGTTTAGAAACAAAACAAATTCTGAGTGATAGGTAGGGCTCAGGGACACATGTTGAACTCTCTGTTCTAGCTTGGTCATGCACAGATTCAGAGATGAAAATATTAATCTACATAAAGTAGTATAATCCATTTTTACACAGTTATAATTGCTCTTATTGTTTGGCGATGATGCAATTCTGCTTAGCCTCACAGAGAGTTTTAATCTCTAGGCTACTGGTAATTCTTCTCATATTTAAGAGTGAGTTTTGCATGTCCTTCTATCCTCAGCCTTTGAAGCTTTTCACCTTCTTAATCATTGCATTGCTGCTTCTAACAGTGTTTGGTTCAACACAGAGAGAGTACTGTCTGACTATTATGGCCATGGTGCCCCCAATATTGAAGCCCCCAGATTGAAGCAGCTCCCTTGCCAGTTTCATTACAGTACACTTAAAAAAATGTAATAGAGCTGTAAATGTCTGAGAAAGATGAAACAATCAGACTCCATTTAAGACATACTGATGACAAATTTTACAAAGTAACCTCTTCTACCTGTGCAGTTTATTTACTAATTACAGCACATCAGAGACCCTCTCTAAAAAAGTTTCCAAACACCCCGTCATGGATCTGATCACTTCTGGCATAGGGAATCACCTTTTGTTAAAGACATTATTGCAGCTACTCAGTGTCCATAGTGCTCTGAACTCTGCCTTTTCAAATGACACTAATTTTTGCCAATTTAATTAAATCAATTTAGGCTGTAAAGACAAAATAAACAGGGTCATGGGAGAGTTTGCCAGACTTCCAACACAGTCATTTCCTGATTGCTTTGTGGAGTAATTAAACTAGTTGGATACTTTCATTGCCCCTTTTTGAGGTCCCAAGGAATGGCTAAATATGCATAGCATCAAGACAATACACTGGACAAAAACCCAGAATGTTGCCACCGGACATACATATTAAGATAGGAACAAAGCGTTCCCACTAGTGGCATTTTATAAGTTAGAAATCTCTTGATAACTTTGTACAGAGCTTAGAAAACCCCTAAGACCTAGGAGTCTTCTTTTACCTTATTCCTTGGAATAGGCAGTCAGAGGCCAAGGGAATCTTTTAAATTGCAAGAAGAGGTCTGGGGACATAATTTATTTGAAAATGAAATTCATATTCTGATTTCAAAATGGAACATAAAATATGCCACATAGTGGATGGAATGATTTTCATGGATAAGTATTATATGTGATATATTCACAGATGGATACTATTTTTTTAAATAGACGGCGGAGCTTTCCAGTAGGATGCTCATGAGTGGCAGGAGGGTAAACTCCATACCCTGGCTTCATCAGCTCTTGCTGTTTGATCTGCTAGAACACTGTGGATAGGACTTCTTTCAAAATAGCTTAGGAAAGGCTAACACAGTAGGTGTATTTACAGCTCTTCAAAAGAACCAGATCTGGAGACCTGGAGATTAACGATCTTTGTTGTACAAGGCCAGGTGTGAGCTCAGGTAGTCTCCTAGGCAGTCCTGCAGATTGCCATGGCAATGGACTGGCAGCCTGACCTGGAGAGGCAACTTCTGTGGAGGAGAGATATGTCTTATATATCAAAAAAACATCACCTTTCGTGCCTCAATACTACAAAATCCCTTCTGAATAAAACCATCAGGAGCCTGCATTATTTTGTAGTTTTAAAAACTAATTTCAATTTTTATTTTTTTTATTAGAAGTGTATTGGTAATACATGGGCAGTGACTTTTAAGAAATGGAGACAATGTTTGATTTTATGCTTTCACTTTTAGATATTTGTACACTGCAGTGATAGAATTTGAAACAAAATGAAACTGCTGGATTAGTGAGCTAAAATGGCACTGTAGAGGAAAATTGCAAAATTCCTAGTCATTCAGACTTACTGATTATATTGGATTCTAACTCATATAATTAAGTTAAATACAGATGAGCTTTAAAATACATATGATTTTATTTGGAGCAGGTGTAGTGGTCAGTGCCTTGAACTTGAACTTACGCAGCCCCCATGTAATTAGCTGCATGTCAAGCCTGGTTTGACTTTTCTGCTACCATATTAGATATTTCTTCTCCCTGCTACTCAAGCTTAATAGTTGTTTTAGTTTTATAGCCACACTCCTCAAACTTTCAAGGACACAATGTTAACAAAAAGAACGAAGTTTGAAATATAGGTTGCTTTCAGTCATTCTGGTAAGGACTATGGATTCTTCTTTGTCATAAGTTCCCCATGTCATTATGTCATTTATCTCCAGACCACATCAAGTGCCAAAGCTCTCCGTGATGTGCCTATTAAATTTCTTTAAATTTACATTTCCATTAAAAGTTTTTCAAGTACTAGCAAATGGTTAAGTTTTATATTGGAGAATGTATTTTAATACAAATGAATTAAAACAAACTCATAAACTAATATATAATGAAAGAAATATCAGTTTGCACTTGAAGTAATATTAAAGGACCGTGTTCGAGGTGCTATGCATTCTGACAAAGGAGAATAGCAGCTAAGAGTCCTACATATTTGTAAAATCTATGAAACACAAAAGTGAGCAACAGGGGCAATACACATACAAGGTTACAATCATAGCAATTTTATATTGAGGGTAACCCATAGCCACTAAATTCAGCAGTCTAGTAGAAGAGAATCCTTGTCTGGCACAGTATACCTAGCCATCTCTCTGTAGTTGAAAAGACTTAAGAACCTAGAGGAGAGCCTAAGAGTTCTACTTTTTAGAGTAGTATATTCACCAATTGAATTCTATATACTGAACCTTATATCCACAGATCAGTGTAGCTCTACACTCTCATCAAAAAGCTTCTTGTTAAATCATGTGACAAACTTTGTTTAAAAAAACTTTCAGGAATAAAACTTTAATACCTGAGTGAACCAGAAGTGCAGGTTAGCAGGTTCCAAAATGAAAAATAACTGAGACAATTTACTGCCTGAACAGTCACCCAACATTCTCTATAAAGTTGGAGCATCATCATCTTCAGCCTTCTAACCTTCATTCAGAAATTTAGACCCAACAAGATATTTACTTCAAATTTGCCAAATACAATTAGCCAAATCACTATGAATGTAACATTTATATAACTCCTAATTGCCTCGTGGTTCTTCCTGCTGTTTGTAGTTTATTTTACCCATGTGTGATAATATAAATGTATATGTTAAAAAGAAAGAATAAAATTAAAACTTTTATTTAAAAAAAATCTTTCAGGAAAAATATAATAGGCTTCTTTTTACAGTAAAGGCAATCACAGAAATCCACCACTGGTTCAAATGTAGAAACAAGAGGCTGTGGGGTGCCCATTCCTAATTGATAAATCTACAAGACAACCCCTATACCTAACACTCAAAGAACACCACAGAAGAGGGGATCTAGAGATAGTAAAGCCAGAGGCCAGGACTTCTGCAGAAAGCTACTGTCTGCTGTATATGTCAAAGAGCTACACTCGTGAAGTCTTAACAGCACAGTCATCTAAAGAAGACCGAATGACACAACTGCAAAACAAACAAACAAACAAACAAAAGCACCAAATGTTGACATCCTATAGCGAATCATGAAATTCTACAAGGCTCCATCCCTAAAAGAGATACTGGCAGTAGATGGATACCATGAATAAGAGAATCAGTATTCTTGGAGAATCAGAATCCAAAGTCAAGTGATTATCCTTAAATACATACACGTATGAGAGGAGCAATACTAAATGAACTCGTAAGGCATTTATATTGACATATGCGTGTGTTCATATGATGTATGGTTCACAATAATAATTCAAGAAGATGAGATCATGAATATGAGTTGGGGTTGAGGGAATACAAGAAAAATTGGTCTAGGAAGAAGGTGGAGCAGAATGATGTAATTATAGTATCAGCATACGAAATTATCAGAAAAAAATAATAAAAGCTAAAAGGACTAAAATTAAAACTGTTTTAGATGAGAACTTATTACACGTTTGTTTTACGTGATTGTCCAGGATCTACAGGAAACCCTTAGTTCATGGCTACTGATAAACCACCCTGTTTTTACTAGAAATCTTTATGAGAGTGGAAAGACTGGAGAATTTACTAGCAAATTTTACTGTTATATTTAAGTGTGCTATAGCTCCTGGAAGTGATGACAATATAATATTTAAATGGAGAAACACATTGGTTTACATACATATGCACGCGCGCGCGCACACACACACACACACACACACACACACACACACACACACACACACACACCGTATTGAGGTATTAGTGTTCATCTATGAACCTGCACAGGATGAACAAGTTCAAATCTACAATCAGCACCTATTTGACCTGCTGAGACCTGGCGATGCTTTGGCTCCATGTGGCTTGCTCCCTAATGTACAGTGAATTTCTTTTAAAATGGAGTTGTGGTGCTTTTTTGACTTTGGCAGAAAGGACAAAACAGGAGCATAATGAACTGGAAATTTTCATGTATTTATGAGTATTTATAGCTTGTGCTACAGTTTTACTTTCTCTGTTTTGCCATGCATTTGTTCTGAACTTGGCTCTGGTAGCAGGTTCAGAGTGTTTGACCTTCTGGTGAGAACAGCGACATCAGATCCACATTAGCCAGCAAGTGTTTTATTTTGTGCAGAGCCTTGCAGCACAAGGGAAGCTAAACTCAATCTTCACTTGAGCTTAGTCAAAAGGCTCCAAAGTGATTAAACTGATGCTTAATATAGCACAGTGCTAGCATCTCTGCTAGGCAGAAATTTGCGTTTGTTTTGCTTTTCTTTTAAAAGTAATAATTGCCATTAGAATGAGAATATACATTTAAAAGAGCAGCTGTCACAATCTTTTTAGCATTATTTGCCCAAATGGAGATGTGTGTGTGTGTGTGTGTGTGTGTGTGTGTGTGTGTGTGTGTGTCTGTGTGTGTGTGTGTGTGTCTGTGTGTCTGTGTAAAAATATTTTTGGGCATGTAAAGAGACAGGTAACTCGGTTATCCTATCTCTGAGTTCATTTATAGATTTCCTAGATTTGACTCTCTGGCTCTATTAGACTTGTAGCCACCATGAGGATGACTGTGTCAGTTAACTATGTTGTATCTGCTACAAAGAAAATAAAATTGTATTGATTGACAATGACATCTCTGCCGCTTCAATTGTGGCCTGGTGCATAATGTGAGGTGTATCTGGGCTACTCTGGCTTATTTTCCTCCATGCAAGCTCAGCACAGCAACAGTGAGGAAAGGGAGGGAAATTGTATGTGTGGGGTCCTCAGCAGGAACAAGTCCTGCAGGGCCACTGGTGTGCAGAGACCTGCTGAGAAAGGTGTCAGAGAAAGGTCCACTTGGGGACCAAGACTGTCACTCAAAGAACCCCTACTAGGTGGAGGTGCTCAGGGGGAGGGGTGTATACTGGCGTAAATTCCTCACTTCATTCAGCAGAATAAAAACTGTTTACAGTTGTGCTCACCCAGATAAAGTATAAAAGTCCTCTTTTCCCCCCTCCTTTCATCATTTTTTTCTTAATCACCTCATTAATTTCCAGTTTGGCTTAAAATATTCAGCAGGATGGAACTCTATGGCTCATTTATTCTACTTTATTTTATTTACTTTTTCAGAGTAAAATGGATAAAGTCAATTAATAAATTTAAGCACATTTGCTATGATTTGGGGGAGCTGATAAATAATACATCTTCCCTTCTTTGCAAATGCACCATGAAGTAATTTTTCCCTGAGACTGAGAAAATGCCCCTGTCCTCACTATGTGTCGGGAGAAGTCCAGCTTTTCCCTGACCCTGGCTGTGAGACCAAACAACTCCAGGCTTCTGCCATTGTCCCCTACAGAGGTTGTATTGTCAGTTGTGCTATTTCTTTGAGAATTGTACACTGATAAGATATCAATACTGTAAATTTTCCTCACCTCAGTATAAGATGAGCTCTCTTGTTTAAAAATAAATGTTAACTACAATTGTGTTTTGATTTTAAACTAAACAGTACAGGGGAAAAAAAAACAGACAAAATCACTGTTCAACACCAATCTGGAAAGTATCTGACTTATACTGGTAAACAATCACACTATGAATGAATGAGAATGAATAAAGATATATGCGTATATCCATTAGAGATGGGTTGGAGGCTTTGGAATAAGGCTGGGGAGAACAAAAGGTGCCTGATCCTAGATAAGAGCAGTGGATGGAAATGCATAGTGAAGGGCATCTTAACTCTCTTTCAGGTAAGCAGATTTATAACTACCTTCACCAGCAAGGAAGGCACACATTGTGCTCCCATTTAAGAAAAAGGGAAGAAGACCAGTGAGGGGAGCATAGAAGAAAGAAAGAGGAGGAGGAGAAGGAAGAGGAAGAAGAAGGAAAAGGAGGATGAGAAGAAGGAAGAGGAGGAGGAGGAGGAGGAGGAGGAGGAGGAGGAGGAGGAGGAGAAGAAGAAGAAGAAGAAGAAGAAGAAGAAGAAGAAGAAGAAGAAGAAGAAGAAGAAGAAGAAAGAATGATGTCTATACATACACTCTCACATACCTGTACTCATAATGTTATGAATGTTTAGTGACATGTGCTGATAATATACTTTAATCAATGATGCCTGAACAAAAACACTGCTCTGTAAACATTAGATGTAAACACACAGACACACACACAGACACACATTTTTACAAGGGAAAAAGACAATCAAAATAAATGTGCACAAATTCGCATAAGGGTAGAAGTGTTCATTTTCTGTTTTTAATTTTCAATTAGGTAATAATATGTTTAATGTTGGAAATACAATGGGGCAGAAACAATAGTGTGAAGGAACATGACTTAAACACTTCTTTGCTATTTTCTCTGAACTTTCTATTTTATGTATATACATGCATACACTCATGGAAAGAAACTATGATTTTTTTGAAACTTAAGGCTAAATTTGTACAAGTATGCTACATTTCTAGATTATAAACTGAGTTGGATAAATATCCCATGCTCTGTTCTGCTGTGAATTCCATTATCACACCTCTTCTCATAATATATGAGACTCGTGTGATTATTTAAAAGTTATTTCTATATCACCAATTAACCATATTTATAAACCATCTATGTATTAATTTATTTTCTGTCATCTATGTATGTGTGTCAATCATCTATTTACCAACACTGAAAAATCCATTAATAAACAGTTAATATAACCAATATACATTGAGAGGTGTTTTAGTTTTTAAATGGAAGTCATGTTAATGACTCAATGATCTTCTGTTATGGATTTTAAAAAGATGGGAAGTGCTCTGACAGTTTGTCAACAAAACATCAAGTACAGCAAGAAAGAAATTATGAATTAGCAATGCAGTGTCATTGAGTGTTAAGGATGAAGAGGTGTCAGAGATGTTCCGGTTAGAAGTGATGGGACTGAAGTCTGGGATGATTAGGTAGTTTGTTCAAGGTCACAGGACAAGTAAAATTTGGTATCTTCCCTTCCAGCTCCAGTTGCTTGTAGCAGTAGCATGGCTTTGCCAGATGCAGATAGTTTCGGCAATTGTGTGACGTTTGGAATTCTGGGGACTTTTCGGAGGTTATATAAATGCTAGGGTGGAAGGGTGGGTCGTTGATTCGTTGTTGGTTGGTGTTGGTCAAAATTTGTTAAGTAGTCATGCTCAAAGGAAAAAACAAGAGACAGAAATTAGATATTCTGAAGGTGAAGATCAAAATTGCTCCAAGGAACTTGATGGCCCTAACCAGAAGGAAATAGTCTAACAATAATGCTGTTCCCTTTCTGACCCCTGACTTTTATTTAGGGATCTTTTTCTTTTTCTCTATTATTTTCTCAATTTTTTCTTCTCTCATATATGGTGTTAGGAGTTAGAAACAGCTTGGAGAAGGGTGGAAGAAAGAAGACCCCACAATGTAGCAAAGGCTGGCTAGTCTTTGACAGATCACAGCGCTCTTCCGTGCATTAATTCTTTGAATATTTTCAGCACAGCAACAGATGGCCAAAACAAAACCAACTCAAATTTTGTTGCTGTTGTTGTTGCTGTGTCTTTTTTTTTTCCTCCGCGTGCTTTATCAGGGCATTTTGTTGGTTTATTTATTTATTTATTAATTATTTATTTTTATCCTATACCATACAGATCTTCAGCTCTATTGCTTACATATTACGGTTTAAAATTTTTTATGGGTTTTATGTGTTTGTAAATGTATTTGAATGTGTTTCTTGTGCTTTTTCTACAGCATTTTTTTCCTGTTTGTTCTGTCTTATTCTGGTTTGTTTGTTTTTGTTTATCTAAGATGATAATGATGATCTTAGATGCCTGTTTGTCTTCTAATCAGAGAGAGAGAGAGAGAGAGGGAGAGAGAGAGAGAGAGAGAGAGAGAGAGAGAGAGAGAGAGAGAGAGAGAGAGAGAGAGAGAGAAAGGCCATGGATTTAGTAGGTGAAAAAGTAGGGATAATCTGGAGGAACTAGGGAGGGGAAACTATAATCAGAATATACTATGTGGAAAAAAAATCAATAAAGACAAAACAAAAACAAAAATGTTCATTTTATAGAAGAGATAGTATATTTGAGTTATGGCTCTCAAAGATATGGGCTTCTAAAATTGGGTCTTTCTCTTTCAATATGCACATACATTATGAACTATGGCTATTTAACAGATATTTAAGGAAAAATAAGATCCATTTAAAGTATACTAAAATATTCTAGAGTTAGTAATAATATAAAATATGGTATTAGTTTATATCTAACTCCCAGTCATTATAAGGCATATTTAGTACCAAAAATATCCAACCTCAGCTCACTGTAGTCATACTCATGTATAGTGTCGACACTTGGCAACAGGAGGATTGTACATGAAAAGGCAGCCTGGACCACTGAGTGGAACCTCATCTCAACAAAACAGCAGAGAAAATTCAGAGATTTTGTATTTTAAAAAGTTATACTTTATTAATCTGAGAAATCAATTTTATTTTTCATTTACATTTCTATACACTTATTTTGGTTGAGAAGTAAAATGGCTGTTTATTTTACCATGTAAGAAGGTAATTTTTGTTACATATCAGATGTAGCAATCAAAATGGCTAATTTAAGGTAATCAGCAGATTTAAATTTATTGCCTTGGTAATTTTGAAAAATATTGTTTATAACTCTGGTCACTATGATAAAAATTAAATTTTGTGAGTTTGTTTACTTGATGCCTAGCTGAAGTACCGCATTCTTTAATCAATAGCTCCCCCTGCTCTTTCCCTTCATGTTTTGGTCACCAGATCTGAACTGTTTGTCTCAATGATTTTGACCTTTGGTCTGTATGGACATGCCCTATTTATCTTCCTGTTTCTGGATTATTTCACTTAGCATAATGTCCTCTAAGCTCACATCATTGCTTAAAATGAGAGGGTTTCTTTCTTTTTAGATTCTGAACTGTATCCCATTATTTTATGTACTATATTTTGTACGGCATATCTTTTATTGATGACACTTTGTTGGCTTATGTCTTTTGGCTATTGTTAATAATTCTATTGAGAGCAAGGAATGGAAATTGTAGTTGATACCATCCATGTGAATACATATCCAGTAGGGTGTTACTGAATCATAGGATAATGGTATTATTTGTTTTGGGGAAACTAAAATAAATATCTAAGAACTCATTTCTAGCATTTCTGTTGAGAGAATATTTCAGCTTATAATTTTGAGCATATCTGTCATTGACTTAGATCAGACTTCAACTGGATCCCATCACCTTCAAGCTCTTTAAGCTTATTTTTTAAAAATTGTTGTTTGTTTAACTAAGGAGTTAGCTGGTACCAAGTCTTACAATGGAAACAACCCCGGTATTTGTGCAAATCTTAAACCAGGCATGAGAAGAGATGGGCTCCACTATTGGCTTCTCCAGTAGTTCACAATGGAACTTTAGGCATGTGATTTATACCCAGGGATGCTACTATAAGTTCACAAAAGACATAATTACTTAATGGGAAATTGACTTGGTCAAGCACATAATTCAAATGGTAACATATTTTGGTTGAGGTATAGAGACTAAAATTAAGACTGTAAGTTAAAGTCTTGACTTTATCATACCACATTAACATTTACTACTCAGCTGAATGGCCTACTAAAAACACAGCAACTGGATTGGTAAACCTGTAATTCCTTAGCAATCCCGTACATATCATATAAATTACATATGTGATGCTAAGAACCATCAAGAGCCCATTAGATAACGTATTCATGTTTCAATGTTAATGCATTGCATACATTTTAAACTACCAAAATATGTTAGGTTCTTTTTCTTTTTTGGGGTGTGTGTGTGTGTGTGTGCATGTGTGATTCTGAGAACTGAGCACAGGGGCCTCACACATGCTAGCTGTCTACTTTACCACTGAGCTATATTCCCAGCCGTGATTTTCAATTTTAAAGGTCAATATGTGCAGCACACTTTTCTTATATCAAAAATGTTGAATAATTTCATATATTTTTCCTCTACTCAGTCATTTAAAATCTTTAGCAACAAGTTAACACAGAGACACATTTAATACATTGTAAAAAAAAAAAAACTTCTGGGGGCAGAGTGGCTGCTAAGTTTAAAGCAGAAAAATACAAAATGTTAATGGCATCTTATCTGCACATACTTTCTCAGAATCTATTTGTACCATGGAGAGCCAGCCGGGCTTCTTACTCAATGCTATCTAGTGCTTTCTCAGAAAAAGATGCCCAGCCAGTAGGTGCTGCTACAGCGACACTACAGTTCTTCAGTAGGCTGGGAATCCATTGTCAACTTTGTCTAAGAGCACTGAAAGAAATTGTAAACTTCAGAGGCTAGAAAGTGAAATCAGTTTCCCTGGCTGCAAAATAAAAAATTTAGCAGGGTTCTATCTTCTCTGCAGCGCCTTGAAGACCTCGTCCCTTTCCTTGGGTCCCCCAGCTTTCTGGTGGCTGCCAGCATTTCTTGCAACAATATTGTTTGAGTCTCTGATTCATTGTCACCTTGCCTCCTTACTCCTTTGTTTTATTTATCTTTATGCTTCTCCCTCATCAATGTAGTTATTTTTGGCATTCAGTGCCAACCTGGAGAGTCAAGGTTAGTCACTTCAACTCAAAACCCTTAACTTAGTTGCAAGTATAAAAATGAGCCAGTGTCATTCACAGGTGCCAGGAGGCAAGAGGGAGAGCTCTCCCGAAGATCCACTGTCCATCAGCTATTTCATTCTTCAGCACTTGAAGACTTAGTGTTGAATACGTTCTTAAACCACACACTGAGTAGAGAGACTTTACCATTACTTAATGGTCCATAAGCTGCTGTACCAAATTCAAACTTACATCCAACATCTGAATAGTGTACAGATAGGAGATAAGAGCTAAAGCACAGTTAACGTTTAAGACCATCAATTTAGCATAAAAAAATATAGAGCAGCTCAACCATTTTTAAAAACCAAATACTAAACACAATCTCCCTGGATCTAGCTGTGGCTTCTGCATGCTTTTACTCTTGCTGTCTCCAAGCCTTAGTGATACATTTATTTTTACACCTTTCGCCTTCTATGTTCCACCTCAAGTGCTACAGTAGGATAAAAAAAAGAAAGAATGAAAGAAAGAAAATACGAAGAAACAGAAAGAGGCTATAACTGTTAGACCTGTGTTTTTTGAATTGTCAAAACTAGAGGTTCAGCTTATTGCTTCCTCATCAAGCACCTTCAAAGTTTAGATGTTTTCTAGTCAGTTCCAATGTTAGAAGTGTGATCAGCATATGAGATTTCAAAGATCATTGGTGAGAAAAATAGAGCCAGTGAGATTAAAGATTATATCTTTTGGTGTTGCTTTAGAACTGTTCTGTAAATATGATTAACATCTACATTTGTTTGGCTTATTTGAGTAGAAGTACTTGCCCTTTGTGATGTGGGTGTTCTTTATTCCACCAGGCCAGCACTGTGAGAGCAAAACAGGAGACATGTTGAAAATGAAAAATATTCTTTCTCAAGAGTACTGCAAGATGCCCAAGGGGGTGACTCACACCTGTAAACTCAGAATGTGGGAGGCTGCGATTAGATTGCCACAAAACCAAGTTAGCCTGGGATGCAAAAAAGACCTTGTCTTTAAATAAAAACAAACAAACAAAACAAAACAAAACAAAACCAACACCCAACAAAGCAAAAAACACCCCCCAAGCATGAAAACAATGATAAAAACAAAACACTAAACAGAACAAAAGCTACAATGCAAAACACAGCTGTATAAATTATCAGCAAAATATTTCTTTCTCTCTCCACCATTCCCACCTCTTTTTTTCTCCATTTCCTTCTTGCTCCATCCCTAGTATCTTTCTGGTGGACTTAGGATTCATCTTTCCTCTTAGACTTAAGTCAGGGCAGGGTTGACATAACTCTGGTTGGCTTTGACAGTACAATCATTTCACCTCAGCTTCGTGTTGTTGTCACAGTCTTTAGACACCCTGACATCTGGTCTCTCATCATTTCAGCCTGTTTTGATTTCACAGTGACCAGATTCATCTCCTATAACCATTTTATTGGACTTCTCTTTTAAGTGAAATACTCAATATGTCTATTGATTATTTGAAAACAGTACCAATCGACAGCATACCACTCCCGGTGTCTTACCACCTGTCACCTCACCTTTCTCTAACGAGGACCACACCTTTATTTGCCCTTCTAATTGCCATTCAATCTCCAGGCATGTCCAGGTGGGGTCTAAGGCCGACTCTACACGATGACTCCCTTCTGTATCTCAGTGCTGCCAGGCAAACCTTGTTCCTGCGCAAGGCAGGTCTCCTTCCTCCTACATATCCACCGTTTCTATGTTACCCAGAAATTGCTACTAAACTTTGATATTAAAGCAGCTTGATTCGCATTTGCTTGTTCTTAACAATTACTGATAATTGATACTATATAAAAGTATACTATAGGAAGCACTCTATACAGTACCCTGAAGTTGATGACTTGGGCAATTGTGAACCTACAACTAGATGTAAACTTTAACAGCCTTCTACCCGTAGAGATTACACAGTCACCTCTCATTGCCGGTAATCCATTAAGATACTTTCAGCTGCCCTTTGGCTCTTTGTGCCACATAGATTTCCTTTTTTCACAGCCATTTTTAATTATTTTCTATCCCCCCTTCAAAGCCTATAAAATAATAATATGTCACATTTTAATAGTGCCGCAGAGGAAATGATTTTTAACATGTGAACATTTAACAAAATCAGACTTCCATGAATGTGTCTGACAGCAGAGGATGTTGTTAGCACTATTCTTTGAAGAACGTTCTTATTCCTTAAGAATATTCATTCCCAATCAGGTTACTCCTCAACTTTAATTTACCTTCATAGATTAATATTTTCAGATATCCATAGACTGTTCAGATTCTTAATCCCACAAAAAAAAAAAGCTACTTTAAGGGGGAGAAAAGCGTAACCTCCTGAGGCATCCAAGCTACAACATTTTTTTGTCAATCTAATATTTTGATTGATTATTTGGGAGTTTCACATCATTCACCCCATCACACACATCCTCCAGTCCTCCCAGATCCACTTTCCTCAACTCTTGGGATCTCCACCCACCCCAAAAGAAAATAAATAAACAAAGTCAAATTTGTGCTGCCTATATATTCACTGGAGCACGCTCAAACTCCCTGTAGCCATCAGCTTAAGGAGAACAGAGTCCTTTCCCTCCCCTATCAGAAGCCATCAACTGTGGACAGCTACATTTCAACATCCCTACCACAGTTGTTAAGAGCTTTCTTCAATGGCTTCCTGTCTAGCCTGTTTCTTTTTGGGAGTGTGGGAGAAGGCTGTCACAGAAGCCTTCTCGCTTTTTCATTCTCAACTCCAAGTCTGCAGTTATTAATACCGATGAAAAGAAGCTTCCCTGCCTTTGCAGTCAGTAACAGCATGGATCACGGACTTCAGCATGGTTTCTGGTGGCTTCATGGACCACTGATGTCCACATGGCCTCCCGTGGCAGCACAGACCACTGACCTCAGTATGATACAGACCATGGACATCAACATGGTCCTCAGCTGCAGCACAGACTGGAACCACCACGGTCCTTGTTAGAAGCACAGACCACATACATGAGTACCCCCAGCAGCCTTAGAAACAACCACAGACAACCAGAGGCATCCACATGGTCTTTGGTGGTAACCCTGATCACTATGGGGACACCAACATTGCCTACTGTTGATGTGACATCCACACTTATATCATAGCTCTTAAGGGTTGCTATGGAGAAACTGAGAGAAACAAAACAAGAACATTCCATGCTATCACTAGTTCATGAACACTGCACATTCCTGTGTCTGCTC
Source organism: Acomys minous (assembly GCF_964271855.1). Lineage (NCBI taxonomy): Eukaryota > Metazoa > Chordata > Mammalia > Rodentia > Muridae > Acomys > Acomys minous. The sequence continues at coordinate 92,100,746 of NC_140491.1, read as the reverse complement.
TGCCATCCATCTGGAACTAAGAAGATGCCTGTTTGTGTAGTTACAATGTTAACACACAGACCAGCAAGGCTGGTATTGGTGTCTTCAATTTGCTTCTGATTTAGTTAGGGGCAGTACAGTTCAATACCTATGAAAATTCTTCATCATCAGAGTAAATGTTTTGCTTACTGAAAAATAATCAGGCATTTGGTCATGTAGAATCATTTTTGGATGTAAATAACTTTTACATATGCTTTATTACTAGTTCCTATAAAAATAAAATCATACATATTGCTAGGAATTTAATTGTAATTGTTCAAGTCTATTACCAGCTATCTCAAAACAGAAATATACCTATAGTATAAGAAGAAGGAGAAAAACAAAGCTATGATTTATGTAGATAGTGCAGTCTTCTACTTTTTTTTTTTCTTGAAAATTTTGGATGAGTAAATTTGGGTAGCTGCAGGAAGAAAGTTATGCTATATTAATAATATGAATAAGCATATACTATGTTTAACTATTTGCTATGCTAAATTGAATAATGAATAATATTTTTATTTTCATTTTTTTCCAAAAATTTGTTTCTTAAATTGCAAAATTGTGGTGTTGGAATCCACACTCCTACACTTTTTATGTGCCTTCCCTTTTAGTCTTTGTAACTTCCACATAGAGATAGATTTAGAATACTGTGATTGAATTCCTAGAGGGGATTTTTGTGAGACATAACAGTAGAATGTAGTTGACACTCGTTCAGTGTTTCCCTAGGGCTACAGTTTTGATCACAGGCTGAGTGGCTTCATTCCTGTCAGCAGAGTAAATTTTATACTCATGTCAGAGTTAAATTTTACATTTCCTTTGCCTTTTTCAAGTACAAGTAAAAGAAGAATAAATTCAACAGTGAAGCATTTCAACTACCGTACAAAGAAAATAATTGCAACAAGTAGAAACACAAGTCAAACCTGAACTGTTCAAGTCTAGCTACATGATTGTATATATTTAATATTTTATAATACTATCCTTGATATAGATCCAGGAATTCATCTTATTGAAAATACTACATTTTCATTAATTGAAAATCTGAACAAATGAGTTCTATAGTTGTCAACTCTTCTATAATATTGGTAAGAAGTGGGTTTTTTTTCTTAACTGTATAAATGCTGCAAGTCATTTTTTATCATCTTTTAACTTTAGAACACTTTAAATTCATGTTTCCTTTTACCCGGATATTAGGTGCCAGTGACAGTTGCTTTGAATTTCTTTAAAAAGTACATTCTTATTATAGGTTCCAACGAAGGTTAAATATAAATTAATCATAAAGCTAGTAAAAAAATAGGAAATGATTAGGCTGTGTGGTTATTTCTAAATTTACTGTGTTTTAACACTACTAGTGTTTAATTAGGGAGAAAGGGAGTCAATTTTATTTTATGTAATTATTTAAGACCTCAAAAATTAATGTTCTGCTCCCTCTGTAATGCTGTGGTTCTAAAGCAGTGCTGAGGACAACAAAGTCCTATTTGATAGTCCAGCCTTTCAGCCAAGAGCTCTTCTTCCTGGCTTTGATGTCGGAATGGTTTATTTAATCAATTATTAATCAAAGTTATGGCATTCTTCTTATATATTTAGGTAAAACTAAAAGATGACTTTCTCATGCTTTATTGCTTAAATAAAAGTTTAAATAGACGGAAAACATTCGACTTTGACATGGCAGTTACAGGGGTGATTTAAGTTTTAGAGAGCAACTGGTCTCAACTGGATACTTAGATGAAAAGGTGTGTGTGTGTGTGTGTGTGTGTGTGTGTGTGTGTGTGTGTGTGTGTATGTGTGTATGTGTAATGTGACTTTCCAGCAGTAGATGAGGACTCTGAACCAAAGTCCAGGACACTTTTGATAACCTTCCTTCTGATAACAAAAGCCACTACAGATAATTTGATTAGTATTTTCTTTGCACAGGTGTTAAAGTTGACAGGCAACAGCTGAAACACAAGCGCACAGTAGTGTAAGCTGGGCAGCTGGACACTTTGTGCATAGAGAATCTTGAGCAGTTGGTAACATTTGGCAGCTTTACATAGAAAAAAATGACTGCTAGCAAAAATCTCAACTGCTGCTAATTAGCAGCAATGAACTGTGGGTAGGACAGTGCGTTTTAATGTGAGATTTTTACACTAACCACCGTACTAAGGAGGAGAAATAGAATGAAATGCTCCCTAGCTGACCCTCGTGGCAATCCAAGCTGCATATTGCAATAATCCTGTAAATTACTATGCTTTCTTATACAGGAACTTGGAGTTAATTAGTAATTTAACATTCTTCTACACTATTAAATGTCTTTCTTGCGTTATATTATGTTGTTTCATGGGCTTACCTTAAACACTAATGGGGTTTTGTTATATTTTCTCAAAACACTAACAGTAAAATAAAACTGAGCTAGAAAATTAATTAGTTATCTTTTTACCTTTGATTTACCTGTTATTAACAACTAAGTGGGGGTACACATTTTTAAAGTGGTTTTCGACGCTATGTAGTGATGAGTAGACTTCCAGAATGTACTAGTGAGCAAATGTGAATAAAAATGAGTTAGTGGACATGCTTCAAGCCACTATGCCAGGGATGCAGAATGCAAAACAGACACAGTTCATGGCTCTGATCTAAGAGAGCAGAGGAACCATTGTCAGGAGACAGAGAAAAAAGAAAAGTAACCTATTTACTTGGGTCCCTCTAATTTCCACAGACTTTTAGAAAGAAAGCGTGTAATGTCATTTTTAGACATATGCCATAAAAATTTAACTTATTAGTCTGAGATTTTACGTGGAACCATATAGAGAAAAATGCGCATTTTTTTAGCTTTTTAGTTTGGAAGTAGCTGAGGGTTCTGCAGAGAGAGCGATAATCATAATTTTAGGTAATGTCAATTCATTTATGCTATAAATTTCTATGAAAATCCGACATGAGCAAGTATAGCAATGAAATTATTCTAGCGAATTAAAAGCAACAAAGGGGTTAAATTTATTAGCTTCGGCTTCCTTAACTAGCCACCTATGCTTTGAGTGAGCAGGCCAATTAAGCAATGCCAACTGCATGCACTTTAAAAAAATTGTTCCTATGCTGTGACATATTCCACGTATTAAAGATGAAAGAAATATTTTTATTTGTCATCTCAAGATCAGTGTGAACTTAAGAGTGGAACAATTTAGCAAAAGCATAGCTTCAGAAGAAAAGCTATGATGGCTGTTAGACAGGGTCTGCATTCACACAAACGTGTCCTAAAGATTCTGTCTCTTGGGGCTCCCTCTAATAGTATCTGCTACCATTTACAGCCCCCATCCTTTGCAGCTGGATTTGAACATTCCATAAAAAATTCATCCAGGCTTTAAGAGATTTCTGCTTTTCTGTCCTCTCCATTGTTAGACAAATTGAAGTGTGCACTCAGAAGGAGAGTGGCAGTGAACTGCGAATTTATTTACTCATTCGATTCTAATATTGAGAGAATCTACTCACTCCGTTCAAAGGGTACAGCAACAATGCAAGTGACATCAGGTCACCCGGCACTTCATAGCTACCTGTGAGATAGAATTGTTCTCCTTGCAGATAGGAAGTGGCTGAAACCTCTTTTCTCATCAATGTCTATTATGATTGATGGCTCTATGGTCACATTGAATATGCCCTTTTTAAATAATTCACAATGTCATCGCCATAGTACTAGTTTATAACTAGCCTGTTATTTTTACCTTTGTTCATTCACTATCGAAGGTTAGATAAATTAAGTGCTGTGGGTTTTGGTAGCATTATACTCAACCAAAGTGGTGTTTATAGCCCAACAGCAACAAAGGATCAGTTTTATCATATTTTTTTTCTCAGACCTCTGCGTGTTTCTCTCTTAATAAATCCTAAAAGGAAACACTGATCAAGCAAGAACATTTGTAACACTTAACATGAAAGCTTATAGAAACTAAGTCATCGTAAGATTTTTCCATAAGAAAAGCAGTCACACTGGATAGAGACAGAGGAAATGTTACACAAACCATGTGTATTTAAAAACAAATAGTTCATGTGTGTAATGTTTCCAAAATACTGAAGTTATAATTAATTTTAAATGTCTAATACATGACTTGCTTATCTAGCATGGATACAAATGATCAGGAAAGTAAGCAATTACAAACTCTTATGGAGTCCAGTCTATGAAAAAAATTATATTCTTTTATTTTCTAAATTGATTGGTGTAGCCAGTGTTTGCTACTTCGTGGGTTCCTCTTTCTCTCTTCTACTCTTCTCTGGCCTCATTAAACCCCTCTCACTAGATAGCATAGAAAGAAGGATAGAGGGAGTCAAGGGGGGCAAATTATTGTTAGACTACTTCCTGCTAAACAGGGGTATCAAGTGTCTTCTGGAAAGGTCAGACTTTACTGTCAGGATATCTAACTTCCTCTTCTCATTTATTTGCCTATGACTCCTTGACCAACCACAAGCAACAGCATGTCACCACCAACCAACATCCAACAAGCCTCTCTTGGTCTTAGCATTTGTATATCCTGCTAAAGTTCTCAGAATTCCAAATGGCATACACTTGAAGAAATTATCTGCAGCTAGCAAAACCATGGTCCTGCTGGAGCACATGGCAAATCATAGTCACCTGCCTCAAAGTAGCTTTACATCCCTACACCTGGTATTAAAATGAAAACATATCCGCATGATATTTCTGTAGTTTTTACAAAAGAAACCAGAATTACAAACTTCTCACTAAAGATTAGAAATCAGAAATTGGTATTAAAATCATTCAATGTAAGTTTTGCCCCTCAATAGCCCCTTAATTTATGCCACATTTAGAATGATTATATAGCTGGGCTAATATTTTTTTTACTGAAGTAATGGTAGCCAGTAGTAGTCATTAAACAAATAATTAAACCTCAAAATAATGTAAATTCTGTTGAGCTATGGATGTGATCCATATATAAAGATGAAAATGAGAATTTAGATTACTAAAGAAATTTATATTTTTAAATAGACTTTTTTTTAGTTAGTATTATTGCCCTTGTGCTTCATATTCATTCAAAGGATTTTGTGTGAGTGTGAGTGTGAGAGTGAGTGTGCAAATTTCCTCACTGAGTACAAATATTTCAAGTCTAGGGTTTAGGACATTTATATTCTTAAATTTTATTTCACTGTGCATGTTCAATCTATAATCCACAAATTTCTGGGGAAATTGTAGGTATTTCATCATTTAATAATCCATATCAATGTTTTTGACTTTAGGATTATATTTTGGGACTTAATTAGTTATTTTATTTATGATTATATGACAGAATTTTGTTCTTCAAGCTAACAATGTAAAGATGAAAATTGTTTGAATTTGAAGTTGTTGATACTTATAGGAGAGAAAAGGAGCAAGAGGCAAGATAAGAGATAACATCAGAAATACTGTAACTGAAAACACAGCACATTCACTTCCTCCATAAATAGTAATAGGGCACTAAGAAATGAAGACTTCAGTAATTTTTTTTGGTATGGAACATTTACTCTATTAAGAAAAACAGCCAACAAAAATATTTTAAAACAAAGAAACCTCAGCTGGTAACAAGTGCTCTGAAGAAAGAAACCACATGATGTGCTAGAGGACAAATGAGGCGAGCAGAAGACAAGGTACGTAGACTGGGGGACCTTGGAAAGTCTTCCTGTGTGGGTGACACGATGCTGAGGAAAACAGTGGGCAGACACCCGCTATGCTCAGATCTTGGACTAGATGAGTCTGTATCAGTATTGCCAAGGTTCTCTCTGTAGCAGACACAAACATGGCATTTCAAAATGACTGGAGTGATGCAGAAGGCTCATGAGATTAGGTCATAGGGAAGACCAGCACACAAGCGGATTGCAGGGAAGAGAGATTTGGATGTTATTCTTCATGAAATGGTAGACATTCAACATAAAAGAGACACCTTTTGTTTACATAGCCTGAAGTGTTCCTCATAAAGTTGAACAAAGGCTAGAAAGCTCTCTCTTAGCTGACTGACTGTTCCTTCATTTCTGGAGGCATCACGTACATTGACTCCAGAATGTGGTTTGAGGAAATAAAAAAGAAGTAAATAATAGTCTAAGCCGTCCTTTGACAAAAGTGAAAGTTCAATAAATTTAACAACTCTGCCTTTTATTTAATGTAAAGTATAAAAAGTACTGAGCACCAAGATTTATAAACCTTGCCATCACTGGTGGAAATTAATTCTTTTTGATATTATCTTAGTTTCTTTTTTTTACTTAGCATCAAATTAGCACAAGAAAATGATCAAAGATAGTTACCTGTTTCAAAAAAGATATAAGTATCTACAGGTATTAGTAAAATAAGTTGATGGAGGAGGCAAGTTTCAGACCAGGAAGAGCAATGAGCTAAAAAAAATAAATAAATAAATTAAGACTTAGAAATTCAAAACACATAATGGTCTATCCTAGTTGTAGCTAGATCAAATGGGCTTCTGAGACTTCTGTTCAGTACTTGTCTTTTCTTTAGCAAAATTTTGAATTCGTGGGTTAATACCCCCTTTATAGTCTTACACCTTAAGCGTTAACTTATAACAGATAGAATTTGGGGTATATAAGTTTCTTAAAAGATCAGACACATTTACTGAATTGAATTTTAGGCAGGCATAGGGGAAGACAGTGAAGAAATAGGAATGTATTTCCCAGGGCTGTCCTGGCCAAGACAGTTGCTGCTCAGCGCAGTCGGCTCTTGCTCTGCAGAGCAGACCCTTGTTCTTCTTGCCTGCTGAAACAGACACTGGCTGCATTTTCATGGTGGAATGTATGGATTCTCTGTCTATGAAATGAACTAGCTTAGAGTGTTGCTGCAGATAGGGCTAGAAGACTTCAAGCCCTCTACCATGTGCAAGGTACATTTTAACAAATGTGTAATATTATATATAATATGTAGTATATAATAAAGTAGTTATTTATTATGTAAATAAATATAACACAAATATATAAAATACTACATATAAATATATAATATTATATATGGTTTATATATAAGTTGATTTCTATCATAAAACAGCAGTGGATTACTATTCCATCTTTTAGAAGAACAGAGGAAAAGCCAAAGAGCCTACAGAAATTTCTAGGTAGCTATGAAGAGGTAAGGTATTAAGTAAGTTTTCTTTTCCTAAAGCTACTATCTTCAGATAATTTAGCATTTAGTTAGAGTACTTACACATTTGTGGTTTAATGTGAATAATGTGTTCTACAAAATTATCTTGCAATCGATTCATTCTTAAAAACCAGTTACCAGCATCACATCTTCCTAAAAATTAAAGTTTATGAGCAGGAAAGTTGACCCTGCCTCCTGCCTATGGCATCATTGGGTGTTCTAGCCAGAGCAGTGTTGAAGAGTTCATCACTGTAGTGTGGATAAGGAAGAACTCACTAGCACAGCTGCCACCCAGGTGCAGATGCAGGGCCCTGAGTTACACTGCCCCACAAATCTATATTATCTGCAGGGTCTCCATGATATAGGACAGTAACTGGATAACAGGGAAGAGTCTCTATGCAGATTCAATTGATAGTGTCATGGAAGTAAGAGATCTCAAACAAGACCAATGAGCATTTGCAAGTGAAGACATGTAGACAGAGGTATATACTGTGGAACACACAGTGATACTACTGTTACCGTGATGAGATGTGCTCTATGCTTTGGTTTTGTTGTTGGTGTTGGTGTTGGTGGTGGTGGTATGTGTGTGTGTGTGTGTGTGTGTGTGTGTGTGTGTGTGTGTGTTTTAGAAGGCAGATGCAAAGGCAAAGGCAGATGTGAGGGGACAGGGAAATGAGCAGAGCTGGGGTGCATGATGTGAAATCACAAAGAATCAATAAAAAGGTGTTTTTAAGCCAGACTTTAATAAGTGTACAACTTCTTTGAATCTGTGGATTGTAGCATGGTTCTCCTGTATCTTATGGCTAATATCCACTTAGAAGTGAGTACATACCATACATGTCTTTCTGGGTTTGGGTTACCTCACTCAGGATGTTATTTTCTACTTCCATCCAATTACCAGCATTTGCATGGTATCTTTGATTTTAATAGATACACAATGTACTCCAATAGTACACAATGTACTCCATTGTGTAAATGTACCACATTTTCTTTAACATGCATAAAGCATGATACTACTTAGTACTTACAATTGTATGTCAAATATACCACATTTTTCTTGTGAGGGACATCTAGGTTGTTTCCCGTTTCTAGCTATTATAAATAAACTGCTATGAACATAGTTGAGCAAGTGCCCTAGTGGTATGGTGGAGTGCCTTTTGGGTATATACACAGGACTGGTATAGCTGGTTCTTCAGTAGAGGTATTCGCAGTTTTCTGGGAAAGAGCCAGATTGATTTCCAAAGTGTTTGTATAAATTTGCATCCCACCAGCAATGGAGTAGTGTTCTCCTTTCTCCACATCCTCACCAACAACATGTGCTGTCACTTAAGATTTTGATCTTTGCCATTCTGAGGGGTGTACGATGGAACCTCAGAGATGTTTTGATTTGCATTTCTGTGATGACTAATGATATTAAGCACTTCTCTAAGTGTTTCTCAGCCATTAGAGATTCATCTGTTGAGAAGTCTCTGTTTAGCTCTGTGTGCCACTTTTTAGTTGGGTTATTCATTTTGTTGAAGTTTAATTTGGGAAATGAAATACATATATGAAGTAGATGAAGGGATGGATCTGAATGGGAGGAATGGTGTGGGAATGAGGTGTGGTAAGGGAGGGTGGGACCAGGAGAGAGGAAGGAAGTCAGCGGTAGGCATCTGTGGAAGAATGTGGAAGAAGGGGAGAAACTTGAGAATCTATGGGGATTACCCTAGTTGAGATTCCAAGCAGTGTGGAACATGGAGCCTGAGGTTGCCATCTCTTGTAGCCAGGGAGAATTCCCAGTGGAAGGAGAAGGATACCAACCCAACCATAAAACCTTTGACCCAAAATTTGTCTTGCCTACCAGAAGTGCAGGGATAAAGATGGAGAAAAAAATTGAGGGAGCCTAGCATAACTGCCTTCTGAGAGGCTTCATCTATCTGCTGATGGAAACAGGTACAGAGACCCACAGCCAAGCAATGGGCTGATCTCAGGGAATTTAATGGAAAAATAGGGAGAAGATTTGAAGGGGCCAGTGGGGTCAGGATGAAGCTTTGAGCAAGACAGTTACACTTGGCGAAATGGGGATAAGAGATTATCTAATGAAAAATCTTAGGAAGGTAAAGAAAAACTTCTAGAGATATGGACATAGGAAAAGCAAAGGCATGATGAAGTTTTTTAAAAGAAGTGTATAAAAACTGTGACTTGTTTCTTGAAGTATATTTTATGGCTGTGATGGGATAAATCCAAATGAATTGTACTTAAAATTGTTTACACTAAAAGTTCTGTAGGCTGGAAAGTTTCTTTTTAACTGGTACTCTGGTGTACCTTACCTTGTCTGTGCTTATTAATATTTTGCCTTAACCCTTTCCCTACTGATTGCTCTTAGTACATGTTCTGGGGCCTACAAGAGGATGATACATTGATGTAGTTCACAGAAGTGAGTGTTTCAAGTCTTAACACACAAAATTCTGAGGAGACTCAGAAGCGATTCTAGTGGGCTCTGAAGTAAAGCTGCAGGTGTTGATAGGATGCATGGTAGCAAGAATGAAGGAAGTTTGCTTGACACTCTAGAGTTTACCTTGCATCAGCTTTGCCTATAGCAAAGGCTGCAGCTAATGTGAATAAAAAGAAATATTTGCAAGCAGACTGGTCTAAGAACAAAATACCAACACCCTGAACAAATAGGTTTGTTGCACAAAATCCCTCCCCAAAGAAACAGAAGCATATATTTTCTTCTTTAGGATACTGTCTTAGAAAACGTACAGACTTTAAGGGAAGACATATTATGAGATGGCACCATTATTGCCCTCTACCATTTTTGGTATGAAAATCAGGAAAGTTTGAAGAGATCTATTCAAAAGTTTTGTGACTCCGGACATTTCTAGGAATGTAACCAACAAAACAAGGGAGCCTCGCCAAATTTATAGTTTCAATGGATGAGGAAACCCAAAGAATTCAAATGACTTTTATAACAGCTCTATCTCTCAAGCTCTCCAAGCTACCGAATGGAAACCAGAAGAACTCAAACTTTATGATTCTAGCCTACTAATATTTCTTGCCCTCTGATTCATACAAGGCAGCACAGATTTTGTTCTTTCAATTTATAATTCGTTGATAAATGATTTAGAAGTGGCATTTGTATGGAACATGTTACTTAGCTTATATTTACAAAATATGATTGTCCGTTGAAATTCTCTAATGGGGATATAAGCATGACTAGAATAACAGTTCTTTTTATTGTTCTTACAAAGTTAAGAGGAACTTGAAAGATGACTTCGTGGTCCACTGATGTCTCATAGAACAATGACACAAAATTGTTGCTTTGATTATGGGGTTAAATGTAGAGCAATTAAAACTGAGTTGGCTAATGAAAGCTTTCCAAATAAAGTCTCCAATTAAAAAATGTACAGTTTCTCATGTTACTGTATTCCAAATATACTTAAGCTTCAAGAGTTTTGAGAGCAAAGTTAAGTTAGTTAGCACTTCGATTTTGTTTTTATTTTCATTTTTATTTATTTCTAATTTATATATTTACTGTTCATCCTGAGAGTAGCCTCCTCCATCCTTTCCTCCTGGTCTCACTCTTCTACCCCCTTCCCCATTTTTCCCTTCCCTTCTCTTTAGACAGGGGAGCCCCACCAACTTACCCCAATACACCAAGTTACATCAGGACTTGATCTCCTCCTCATCCACTGAGGCCAGGCAGTGCATCCCTGTTAGGGCAAAATGACTGAAAACAGACAACAGAGTCCAGGCCAAAGACAGCACTCACTCAACTTACTAGGGGACCTACATGAAGATCAAACTGCTCATCGATTACATATGTGTAGATTTGCTTAGGTTGAGCCCGGGCATGCTCCCTGGTTGGTGCTTCTGTCTTTGTAAGCCCCCATGGGCCTAGGTTAGTTGACTATGTTGGTCTCTTTGTAGAGTTCTTGACCCTCTGAGTCCTATCCTTTTCTCCCACTCTTCCTCAGATGGGGAAACAGAATTGACAATGGAAGAGGAAGTAGAGAAAGACTGGATAGGAGAGGGTGTGGGAGGGAAGGAGGGCTAGGATCAGCTGTAGACAGAGTGAGGAGGGAAGGTTTGATAACCTTGAGAGAAAAGGGAAACCAAAGGCAGGTCATCATTGAGTCAAGCTGGAGACTGAAGACATATACAAGAAGTTAAACAAACCTGCTCTATGACAAAGTAAGTTAGTATCTAGTAGGATTTTTAGGTAACTAAATTCCAACTTTTATCCCTGATCTTCCTGAACAGATTATTAATAGTTTTTTTATAAGACATTACCTTTTTGAATGAGTGGCACATGAATAATACATTAAATAAACGTTGACCAAAATGATCTTAACATACAATATATAATATTTTGTCAACATATAACATACAATACATAAGGCAAAAATGAATAGCAATATACAATTTAAGTTCTTATCAATGTGAAGCAAAAATTGACCTGGGGCCTCCACCTGGACTATTGTTTTTCTAATCCACCCTCAAGGGGAGAAGGAGACTGTCCTTTGCACGTGACACAGACAGGCGGAGAGGAGAGAGCAGCAACAGGTTCAGACCGGGCTTGAGCGCACATGAATCAGTGAACAGGCTGGACCAACATGGAGACCAGAGACACCTAGGGACCTGTCCCATAGAACGAATACCAGAAGGTTCACTCTTTTTTCCCTTTAACCTTTTTTCCCTCTTGTGTAAGCTAGTTGGGTTGTATAATAAAGTTTAATTGTTAAGAAACAGAGCCTACTGGAGACCTGTAACAGGGTAGGCTACAGGGAATATATGGAAATGTCTCTAGCTGTACCTCTTAGTAGTGGGGGGCCTAAGACTGAGGCTGCCAGTGGTGAGAGGGGAGCACCAGTCAACCTCTATAACCTTCAAACCAAAATTTTCCATGCTTACAAGATGTGCAGAGATAGAGATAGATATTGAGAGAACGACCAACCAATGCCAGGCCCAACCTGAGACCCACCCTATTGCCAACCCATGACACCATTAAAGATACTCTGCTATGTTTATAGACAGGGCCTAACTCAACCTTTCTTTAAGAGGCTCCACTCAACAGCTGATCGAATCAGATGCAGAGACTCAAAGACAAGCATTAGAGGGAGGTCTAGGGTTCGGTGGCAGTACTTCAATTTTGCAAATTATTAAGTTATTATCTGTGACTTTGGATATCCAGTCACCCATAAAATACCTTCTCTAAATATTTCCTGCTGCCAAACTTGGTGTCATAAATTTGGTGGCACCAATTCTTGCCTAATGTATTGAGCTATTTTTTTTTAATCTTCTGATATTTTTCATACGCATCAGTTCCCCTACCATCAGAGTTCACTTCATTCTGCTGGCAACTGAAGTTTTCACCACAATACAACCAGCATTGCAACATGTGGCAGGTCTTGGTATTACCACATGCTTCTGGTGGCTTGACAGTTTCTTTTTTTCTTGTCCCAACTGATTCTTCTCAAAGTCAAATATGACTTTTTAACTATAGTCATGGTGTATATTTTTGTATGTATCTATCGTACTGTCTTAGAGTTGTCCCTTATGTAATACTGAATGAACTCTTACGTCACCAAGATCCAGCATTTTATTTTCTTGTAGTTCTATTCCATGTATCTGGGCATATCTCAAATAACTTATATTATACTACAGAATTTGATTCCTTTCTAAAGTCTAAAAAATCCTTTTAACTGATGACCTTTAGCCTCATTATATACTGTATTTAGAATTTAGGTTTCAGGAACTTTTAGAAATGAAGTATCAACAGAAAATAATAACTTTAATGCTAAAATTAAATATAAGCATCCTTAGCCACTTCTTGAAAATTTCTTCTAAATACCAAGATAAAGACCAAAAATATTAACACTTTGGAATCCACTTTAAATGATTTTTCTTCTTTCTGCCTAACTGATTTTTTGGTGGCTTATATATTTTAAATTTACTGGTGTGATGTTTACCTACTTGAAGCCACTGGTCTGGAAAATTTCAAATTAATTTCAGGCTATGGTTTCACAAAATACTTCTCTACTTGACGGCATAGAAAGAAGATAGGGTACTCTACCTCTATTTTACCTTATTTCATTGAGAGAGAAGAAAAATGTAAAGGCAATATTATAAATGTCTCATTTTTTAAAAAATATAAAAGCCAAAAAAACTACAAAGAGATAAAAGAAGACATGCTTTATCTTTGATGTTGACTAATGGCTGATGGTTGATCAGGGTTAAGTAAGATGCGCTCATCTACTAACTGAGAACTGACTAGGGTTATCCAAGAGTCCTCTAAATGTAGCTGGAGTGTGAGAATTCCATGTTGATTGCCTATATGTTTTAAAAATGAATTTTCCACAAAAACAAAATAGAAACAAATTACCTTTATCCATATGAAGCCCATTATAAGTAAGATTGGCTTTCCAAAATTCATGTTAGATGGGATTGTAGTGTCTGAATGGAAGTCTTTACTTTATGAAAATTATAATTATTTCAATTTTTGTCCACAATCAGCTTGAAATGTTGCAAAACTCTGCAGGTGATTGCTGTTATAACAAAACCATGGGAACAGATGGTGGAAGGTACAGGCCAGCTCAAGGGATTAAATGTGAGGCTTTTGAAATTTAAAATTAAAGCTGGGTGATCTTGGGAAAACCTGCTTGCCAAACATGCTTGCTTTAAAAATAAAAATAAAAAAGTTGTCCAAATTCTCTGGACAAGCTTATTTATATTCAAATGACTAGAAAATATTAAGTAGTTATAAAGTACACTTGGCGGGGTACAGGTCACCTGACCAAATTAAAATGTGAAATGCTCACTCCCATTATAGTGCTAAATCTTTGCATGCAGTGACTCCTCTTATGTTCAATTTCTAGTGGGAACCAATTTCTTTGGTCAAGAGGGTACTTTCCAGGTTATAAAATAAAGATGTCCTAACTGTCTTGTTTAAATGGACATAAGGATATGGTCCAGTTGAAGTACTGGTAATTAACAGGGGCTGCATTACTTTCTAGCTATAGAACAAATGACATAAGTTTCAAATTTTAACATGATCCATTATACTTCTTGATATTATCTAAATCAATGTGAAAATACTTTCAAAAGAGTTATTTATATATCACTCTTGTTATATTCATTTTGGCATCACTAGTCTACTTTATAATAATATAGCATCCCAACATTAGTTATTGGATTTAAACATGGATATATAACATCACATATAAACATCAACCTTAATTGTTTCCATTTTCTTGTAAGGCATATGCTATTTTTGTATTTGCAGTTATACAATCATATCACTTGCTAACAGGTAGTAATACTTGACTATAGGATGGTGAGTTTTTATTCTAACTATACTTTCATTTTCTACTTGCTAAATATATTTGTTAACTATCATTTGTGTCGTGGTACACATTTTATACATAAAAAGACAACACTTTTTAAAGAACCTAAGAATGTTAATATATTGCAACACTGAGAAATGGCTGTGTTGGTAGAACTCATGGCTTCTTAGGTATAGGTAGGCATTGTCTCAATTGACTGACTACTTTGGTCAAACATCCTGGCAGTGGCATCAGGCACTTAAAGGCATAGGTATATGCAAATTAGTATTTGTTTCTTCTCTACAAAATCTGTCACATAGCTTAATAACATTTTTTTCTCTTTTAGAGTATAATCTTATGATCATAGTATTAATTGTTCATATATTCTCTGCCCAGCCAAGGTGGTGAAACTGATCGTGTTAGATATATGGATAACATATTGGTCTATCCATTAGAAATAGTGGGTCAAGTAAATCATAGGCCTTGACTTTGGCATACTTGTAAGCTAAGTTATGCAGTATCTCTGACTATATTTTGAAGGAGTTCTATATTGAATGGATTTTTATCTCTGTGGAAGCAGTTAACTAAACATGGCCATTCCCATTTACCTATGAATAAAGAAAGGCTCTGGAATAGGCACTACTGTTACTTAAAGCCACAAAGCTGAAAGGTGCAGATGCTGTTACTCAGACAGTGGTACAATTGGCTAAAACCACTGTTATTCTACCACACAAAGAAAACGAAAGATTATACACAGTATAAAATGTGAAAAATGGGTAGAAATATTATAATTTCCATTTAAATTGAGTAATAAAACATTGTGTTTGGGAAGCTCTGTCATTAGAGGCAAACTTTAATTGAGTCTTGAAAGAAGACCCAATTAGATGTAAGCCACTAAGCTTGTGAGTCAGAGGAATCAAAAAACATGATAGTTCTTAGTCCAGGAAGGCATATGTGAGATGACTGGGGTGATTTAAATGTAAACTATCCCCCTGTCTCCCATAGATTCAAGCATTTAAAGCCAGAGCATGTCTCTGGTTGGTGTTGCTGCTTGGGAAGTCCAGAAGTGGCCTTGCTAAAAGAATGCATCACAGAATATCACACAGCATCCTAGTTCTGTGACAGTGCTTGTTGCTTGCTGCTATGCCTTTCCATTATGCACTCTCTTTTCTCTTAAACTGGAAGCCCAAATAAAACTCTTTCTCCCATAAGTTGTTCTTGCTCATGATGCTCATTAAAACAACAGAACAGTAACTAATACAATGACCCTGGAAAGCCTACAGGAAAAAAATGTAAATAAAATTATATATTTATGCATTTATGTTGGATAACTTTGAGGAGGAAGGGACTCAAGTTATTCAAGTTTTCCTAGTTATCTTGGACCTTAGTGGATGATTTCAGTCACTAATATAAAAGAGGGAAGTGAAGATGCTATGAAGGTCTTTCTCTGAATATAGCATCCCCCAAGTAACTAGTAAACACCTTCTCAATAAAATGTGTGCCATACTGAAGGCCTGAACATAACTATGAAAAAAAAGTGTGCTTTTATTTGTAACAATATGCTATTCTTAAATTTCTGGGATTTTTTCTATTATTGTTGTTGTTTTTGTTTTGTTTGTGTATGTGTTGTTGTCTTCTTAGGCATATTTCTAGTGTAAGGCCAGGAGCTCATTCATTAAAATGTACTCTGGTGATTCTAACAGATTTACACTATGTTTTGGTGTTGAGGGACACAAAATTACCATCAATGAAATCAATTATGTTTTACTTATCTTTGAGGAAGGTTTGTTCAGAGTAAAAACATAAAATTAATGTATTTATTGTTAATAGATAAATTTATTTAATATCATGGGTTTCAATATTTTAAGTTCTTTAAGAATTTTACAGAATGTATTTTAATCATATTCAAATTGCTGATAAAAACAAAGACAAAACTTTGACTCCCAACCCAGTGCCCAAAACTTTGGATGCCTCAGGAAGACAGATGAGATTTCTATTTATCAGCTTCCCATTTTCAGCAGGTCACTGAACAAGCACAGCTGCAGTGAGCTACACCAGACTCCCTCCATCTACCAGACATCACCTCTATGTCCTCTATGTGCATTTCCAGAGACCTATGGCTCCCAGGGACCACTAGGCCACAGGGCAAACATAGGAGCAGTATTAATCTACATCTGCCCACTGTACCTTCCATCTACTGGATCTCACAGAAGCCATAGGCCCCAGGGAACATCAGTCAACACCAGAGACAATCAGATGGTTAAAGGTCAATGCAAGGACATAAATAACAAGAGCCTGGGTGAAATGGCAACACTAGACCCCAAGTATCATAATACAACAAACACAGGGTATCTTATTATAGCTGAGGAAGGAGAAAAATTACCTTAAATCCAACCTCATGAAGAAGATAGAAGCCTGAAAAGAAAAAATGGATAAACCACTTAAAGAAATACAGGAAAACACACTTTAGCAGGTGAAGGAAATGAATAAAACTGTCCAAGACTTGAAGATGGAACTAGGAGCAATAACAAAAGCACAATTTGAAGGAATCCTGGAGATGGAATACCCAGGGAAGAAACCAGGAATAACAGATGCATACATCACCAACAGAATCCAAGAGGTGGACCGGAGAATCTCAGGCTTAGAAGATACAATAGAAGAAACCGATACATCAGTCAATGAAAATGTTAAAGCTAAAAAACTCCTGACACAAAACTGAGATACTATGAAGACCTAACCTGTGAATAATAGAAGTAAAAGAAGGTGAAGAGTCCCAACTCCAAGGACTAGAAAATATTCTCAACAAAGTCATAGAAGAAAATTTCCCCAGCCTAAAGAAAGAGATGCCTATAAATATACAAGAACCACACAGAAGACCAATTGGAGTGGACCAGAAAGGAAAATACTCCCATCATATAATAATCAAAACACTTAATCTACAGAACATAGAATAATACAAGCTTCAAGGAAAAAAGGCCAAGTGCCGTATAAAGGCAGACCTCTTAGAACTACACCTGACTTCTCATTGGAGACTTTAAAAGCCAGAAAGATCTTGGCAGATGTCTTGCATACCCTCAGAGATCACAGATGTCAGCCTACATTATTATAACCAGCAAAACTTTCCATTACGAGAAATGGAAAAAGCAAGATATTCCAAGACAAAACAAAATTTAAACAATATCAAGCCACAAATCCAGCCCTAGAGAAAATACTAGAAGGAAAAATGCATCCTAACAAGGGTTACTACATCCAAGAAAACAGAGAAAATAAATAATTCCACACCACAAAAACAGAAGAAGGGACACACACACACACACACACACACACACACACACACACACACACACACACACACACACACACCACCAACAGAAAAATAATAGGAATTAACAATCTTTGGTCATTAATATCTGTCAATATCAGTAGTCTCAATTAACCAATAAAAAGACACAGGCTAACCGAACCGAATGGTTGTAAAAACAGGATCCATCATTGTGCTCCATATAAGAAATACACCTCAGCAACAAAGATAAATATTACTTTATAGTAAAGGACTAGAAAAAGATTTTCTAAGCAAATAGACATAAGAAGCAAGCAGAGAATCTATTCTCACATCTCATAAAATAGCCTTTCAGCCAAAATTAATTAAAAAAAGATGGGGAAGGACACTTCATACTTAACAAAGGAAAAATCTACCAAGATGGCATTTCAAGTCTGAACATATATGCCCATAAATGCAAGGGCACCCACATTTTGAAAAGAAACATTACTAAACATATATTTGTTCACAAATATATTGAGCATGCCTCAACAGATGCAGGGAAATTGAAATAATCCCTTTTATCTTATCAGACCACCATGAACTAAAGCTGGATCTCAACAACAACAGAAATAACAAAAAGCCCACACATGCAATGAAACTGAACAACTTTATACTTAATAACAACTGGGTCAGGGAAGAAATAAAGAAAGAAATTAGTGACTTCCTAAAATTAAATGAAAATGAAGGCACAACCTACCCAAACCTATGGGACACACTGAAAGTAGTGCTAAGCGGAAAGTTCACAGAACTAAATGCCTTCATAAAAAAATTGAGAAATCTCATAGTAGCAATTTAAATGCAGACTTAAAAGTTCTCAAACAAAAAGAAGTAACCACACAAGAGGAATAGATGGAAGGAAATAAACTCAGGAATGAAATCAAAGAAGAAGATATAAAGAAGACAGTAAAACAATCAACAAAACCAAGTGCTGGTTTGTTTGTTTATTTGGTTTGGTTTATGTGTGTGTGTGTGTGTGTGTGTGTGTTTGTGTGTGTGTGTGTGTGTGTGTGTGTGTGTGTGTGTGTGTATGTGTGTGTGTGTGTGTTTGAGAAAACCAATAAGATAGACAAACCCCTTGCCAAACTAACTAAAAGGAAAAGGGAGAATATCAAAATTAACAAAATCAGAAATGAAATGGGGACATGATAACAGACACTGAGGAAATCCAAAAACATTTAGTTCTTATTTCAAAAGCCAGTACAGCACAAAATTTGAAAAACTAAATGAAATGGATTATTTTCTTGATTTATACCACTTACCAGTGTTAAATCAAGATCAAGTAAATAATTTAAATAGAACTATAACCTCCAAGGACATAGAAGTAGTCATTTAAATTCTCCCAACCAAACCAAACCAAAAGAAAAGAAAACAAAAAAAATTTAAATCAAATAAACAAACAAATCCAAAAAACAAAACAAAAATAATCCAAGAGTGTTTCAGTACAAAATCCTACCATACTTTCAAAGAAGTGCTAACACCAATACTCCTCAACCTATTCCACAAAATAGAAACAGAAGGAATATTGACAAACACATTCTCTGAAGCCATAGTCACCCTGATACCTAAACCACAAAAAGACCCAACAACAAAAAAGAATTTCACACCAATTTTCCTTATGAACACTGATACAAAAAATATTCATTAAAATACTAGCAAACCGGATCCAGGAACACACCAAAAATATAATTCACCATGATCAAGTAAGCTTCATTCCAGGGATGCAGGCATGTTTCAGCATATGAAAATCCATCAACCTAATGTGCCGTATAAACAAACAGAAAGAAAAAAAAAAGATCATCTCACTAGACACTGAAAAAGTCTTTGACAACATCCCTTCATGTTTAAAGTGTTGGAGAGATCATGGATTCTAAGCACACACATAAACACAATGATGGTGGTAGATAGCAAGCCAACAGCCAATATCAAGTTAAATGTAGAGAAACTTAAAGCAACTCCACTGAAATCAGAGACAAATAAGAACGCCTACTCTGTCCGTATATCTTCAATATAGTGCTTGAAGTCCTAGTTAGAGCAATAAGATAACTAAAGGAGATCAAGGGGAAAAAAATTGGAAGACAAAAAGTCAAAGTATGACTATTCACAGATGATATGATAGTGTACATAAGTGACTCCAAAAATTCTGCAAGGGAATGTCTATAGTTGATAAATAAATCCAGAAAAGTGCCTGGATACAAAATTAACTTTAAAAACTCAGTAGCACTCCTGTATATAAGCAGCATATGAGCTGAGAAAGATATTAGGGAAACTACATACTTTACAATAGCCATAAATAAAATAAATATCTTCATGTAACTCTAACAAAGCAAGTGAAAAAACCTGTTTGACAAGAACTTCGAGTCTCTGAAGAAAGAAATTGAAGAAAATATCAGAAGATGAAAAGATTTCTCATGATCATGGATCAGTACAATTAACAACAAAAAAATAATAAAATAAAATTTAAAAATAGCCATCTTAGCAAATGCAATCTACAAATTCAATGTAATTCCCATCAAAATACCAACAGAATTCCTTACAAAACTTGAAATAGCAATTCTCAACTTGATATGGAAAAATAAAAACAATCCAGATTAGTTAAAACTATCTTATACATTAACAAAGCTTCTGGTGGTATATTCATCTCTGATTTAAACTGCATGGTATTGGCAAAGACTGGTGGATCAGTGGATTAAAATTGAAGACCCAAAAATAAACCCACATACCTATGGACACTATTTTTGACAAAGAGGCCAAAACCATACAATGGAGAAATGATAACATCTTCAACAAACAGTATTAATCTAACTGGAAGTCTATGTGTAGAAGAATGCAAATAGATCCATATTTATCACTGCACAAAACACAAGGCCAAGTGAATCAAAAGCTCAACATAAAACTGGAAATACAAAATCTATTAAAGAGAAAGTGGGAAAGAGCCTTTAACTCAGTAGCACAGGACACCAATAGCTCAGACTCTAGATCAACAATTAGTAAATGGGACTTCATGAAACAGAAAAGCTTCTGTAAGGCAAAGGACAGTGTCAACAGAACAAAATGGCAGCCCATAGACTGTGAAAAGGTCTTCATCAACTCTACATTTGACAAAGTATTAATATCCAAAATATATAAATAATTCAAGAAATTAAACACCAACAAACAAAATTATCAAAGTAAAAATGGAGTGCAGAGATAAACAGAGAACTGTCAGTAGAGAGATATTGAATGGCCAAGAAACTCTTAAAGAAATGCTCAGCTTCATTAGTAATAAGGGAAATGCAAATCAAAACAACTCCGAGATTCCATCTTACAGCCCTCAGAATGGCTAAGAACAAAAACTCAGTTGACATCACATGCTCATGAAGATGTTGAGAAAGGAGAACACTCATCCATTGCCAGTTGGGGTGTAAACTTGTACAACCACCAATCAATCTGGAGGTATCTCAGGAAATAGCTCTATCTCAAGACCCAGCTATACCACTCCTGGCATTATACCAAAAATATTTTCCACTACCAACAACAACATTTGGGCAATTATGTTCATAGCATCTTTAACTGTAATAGCCAGAAACTGGAAATAACCCAGATGTCCTTCAACAGAAGAATACATAAAGAAAATGTGGTGCATTTACACAAGGGTAATGTGGTACACTTACTCAGCTATTAAAAATAAGGGATCATGAAATTTGCAAGAAAATGGATAGAACTACAAAAGACCATGCAGAATGAGGTAACAGGACCCAGGAAGGCACACATGGTATGTAGTCACCTATAAGCAGATGTTAACCATATAGTACAGGATAGTCATACAACAATTCACAGACCAAAAGGAGCTAAGTAACAAGGAGGGCCTAAGTGAGGATGCTTAGATCTCACTAGCTGAGACCCCCAGTAGCAGTGGTCAAGGAGACTCAAGAGGACACTGCCTAACCAGAGAGGACTCCAAGTGGTGGGAAGAGAACACCAACCCACCCACAAAAACTTCAACCCAAAATTTACCCTGCATACTACATATACAGGGATAAAGATAAAACAGAGATTGAAGGAATACCTAACCAATACCAAGCTACAGCAATGGGAGAGAGCGAACCCCTGACACTATTAATGACATTTTGCTATGCTTGCAGATGGAAGCCTATGATAGCTGTCCTCTGAGAGGGTCCATACAGTAGTTGATCTGAATAGATGCTGAGATTCACAGACAAACATTGGGAGGAGCTCAATGAGTCATGTGGAAAAGTGGGGCAAAGGATATAAGCATTCAGAGGTGACAGGAGCTCCGCAAGAAGACCAACAGAGCCAACTATCCTGTGCCCAGGGGAACATAGGTAGACTGAAGCTCTAAACAAGGACCATGTATGGACTGGACCTAGGCCCCCTATGCATATGTGTACCCAATGGGCATCTTGGTATTCATTCGGCTTTCCTATTAAGGGGAATGGGGGCTATCTCTGTTAAGACAACTCTGTGGCAAGCTTTTTGGTCATTTTCCCCTGGTGGGGCTGCCTTTCCAGGCTACTGTGGAAGAGGATGTACTCAGTTTTGATCCACTTTGATGTGCTGGGGTAGGTAGGTTGTGTGTGGGACTCCTCTTCTCTGAAGGAGAGGGGAGGGGGAAGGGGCAGAGGGAAAGAACATTGGACCAGGAGGAGATGAGGGAGGAGACTACAATTAGGATATAAAGTAAATAAATAAATAAATAAATCAATAAATCAATAAATTTGAGCTCTATTCCCTCTCTTCTCTCTATCTCTTCTACTCCCCCTTCTTCTCTCTCTCTCTCTCTCTCTCTCTCTCTCTCTCTCTCTCTCTCTCTCTCTCTCTCTGTCTCTGTCTCTCTCTCTCTGGGTAACCGCTTCCCCCTGTTCCTTCTCCCCCCATACTCATTTAATAAACTCCATATAACATTAAAAAATAAATAAATAAATTTGAGCCAAGTGTAGTGGCACACATCTTTAATCCCAACACTCTGGAGGAAGAGGCAGGTGGATGTCTGTTAGTTTGAGGCCAGCCTTGCCTACAAAGAGAGTTCCATGACAGCCAGAGCTATTACACAGAGCAACCCTGTCTCAAAACCAAAAGGAAAAAAAAAGTAATTAATTTAAACACAAAACAACAATAAAAACTTCTCTCAGTTCCAATCCCATACTAAAATTAGTGTCTACCTTTTTGTTTGTTTAATTTTATACATTTAGTCTAATTTGTGTCACCCATATACTTTTGGCTGTGTGAATTTCCATTGAAGCATGGTCAATCTACCTGTGTCCATGTCTTTATTTTTTATTAAAATATATTATATATATATATATATATATATATATATATATATATTACATCTCAATTGTTATCCCATACCTTGTATCCTCCCATTCCTCCCTCCATCCCACTTTTTCCCTACTCCCCTCCCCTATGACTGTGACTGAGGGGACCTTCTCCCCCTGTATATACTCATAGGTTATCAAGTCTCTTCTTAGTAGCCTGCTATTCCTCCTCTGAATGCCACCAAGCCTCCCCGTCCAGGGGACGTGGTCAAATATGGGGCAGCAGAGTTCGTGTGAAAGTCAGTCCACACTCTCCACTCAACTGTGAAGAACGTCCTGTCCATTGCCTACATCTGAGTAGCTAACTCTTCCTCCCCCAGCAGCTGTCAATTGCTAATACCTTCTTAACTAGGGTTGAGAGTTCCTGTCTACCTCTCCTCCCCTTGCTGTGGTTTTCCACGGGCTTGAGCTTTTGCAGATTTGAGCATGCTGACACAACAGCTGTGAATTTATATGTATACTTTCTGTATTCAGAAAACCTTATTTCTTTGTAGTTACCCACCACCTCTGGCTGTTAAAATCTTTATGTCCTCCCTTCTGCAATGACAGCTGAGCCTAGGAAATGTTCCTCATTTAGGGCTGAGAATTCTATAATCTCTTATTCTTTGAACCCCAACCACTGGGGATCTCCATGTTAATTTAGCATATACTGCAAAAAGAAGATTCCCTGGATCATGACTGAGATATGTATTAGTCTATGGCTATAAAGATAAGCTACCAGAATCCAATTTAATAACAAGTTAATTTAAGAGAATAATAATAGTATGTTATTTTCTAGAAGCCGTGATCTGAGCAGCCACCTATTTCTCAACTAATAGTAAGGCAAGTTATGACTTTCAATTATTGGAATAAGCATTAATCCTATCAGAAAATGGTTGTTTGCTCCTAAGACATTTGTGTCATTGTTGTGCCAATAGGCATGCCTTGAAGGAACTGTCATTATAGTACTTCACAGAATGCATAAGTATGTAAGATTTATGGTTATTCCTTTCTTCTAGTAGCACACGTGGCATCGTCCAGAACTATAAAACATATCTAGAAGAGAGCAAACTTCAGGTGAACACCAAATTTGTTTCCCTCAAGTTATATGAGATAAGCATGTGAGGCCTTTGGTACCAGTGTCTTACACTGATATTCAGGAGGACAACAAATGAAACTGGCAATAGTCTACAATGTTTGGGTCTTTGTGAGACTGCACTGGCTCACAGTTCCAAAAGAGGTTAACCATTTTAGCACTGTGTTTTTGTTTTGTTTTTCACTGTGGTATCTAGTAGGGACATGAAAGGTTGCAATCATTCTTTGAGATAGTCCAAGCCAACAAAGACAAAAATGTCACATATTTCCACTCACCTTTGGATGTTTGTTTCAAATTCTCATATATGTATGTTTTAATTGAAATACCTGTAGAAGTTAGAAATTAGTAATGGCTCAAGGCTGGTAGTTTAACAGAAATAGGATGATTAAATTGTGAAAGGGGGATAATAGACAACAGGGTTAAGTTGAGGTAGGGCATGGGAGGACAGGGTAATAGAAGGAATAATGCACATTTTTAGAAGCTATCAAAGGTCTTAAGATTGGGAAATGTGATAGAGGCTACATTTTCAGCAAGTAGGGAGATAGAACACATACTCATAATTACGCCCCTTTATTTTGCTTCAGTCTACATAGAGAAATATTTAAAGCATTCTTCAAATTTATAGCTATATTTTCATATGTCATACCAAGTTGAAAGGTACTGTATCTTTGGTTATTTTACAATTAAATATGAGAAAAGCAGCAAAAATTATTGCAATTAGAGAAACAAAACTATATCATAAAATACAGCATGATCTACTTTAAATCATCATTTTATATCTAAAGTAAAATTTCCTGATATTTGCATGCTGGCAACTTCAACTCTTCATATCTTTATAAGGAGAAGACTCAAAATATTCTATATTCATTGCAATCACAAAATACAACCTTTCAAGCACTTTCCAAAATTTGGACTCAATGAGTGAGACAAAAGCTTAGTTCATATTCTATATTTATTAGTAAATATAACATATAACATAACATGTGACACTCACACATATAAAACAACAGCAATATATCGGAGAATGTTGGAGACAAGTTTTCAGGTATTGTAAAATGGCACAAGGCCACAACTAATCACAGTTTTTTTTTTTATTAAAATAAGAGACTATGGATTTAAACAGAGTGTGGGTAAGGTTACACGGGAAGGTGTGGAGGGCAAAAGGGGAAAGGACAATTGCATAGAATTATCTCAAAAATAAAAAATTTTAAAAGAATATCTATGCCCAATTAAAAAGGCTTCTAGTCTACCTCTCATCCTGCCATGAGGTTAATAACTACTTATTAACAATGGAACAGAGAATAACAATTCTTTCAAACTTGAAACATCCTGACAATTCAATAGTGCTATATTGGTTGTGTCCTTCTTGTTAATGTGTTAGAGAACACATCTATCGCGATTTCTTATTCACAGACAGTCTATTCCTTGAGCATAATATAATCATTTATCATGGTTCCTTCATTCACTTTCCTAGGCTTGCTTTCTCTAAGAGTTGCTATTTATTAAGCCTGTTAGAAATAGAGAGACTCTGGGAGGCACTATAAATTCTTTGTACAGTTGAACTTAAGATCTTAGAAAGGATGTGTTTGGGCTCAAGTAAGCCATCAGCTGATCTGAGAGTACCTGGTGCCAAAGGCCTAGGAGGACATGACAGTGGCAAGGAAAGTAGGTTGATGAGGTTTTGTGCCACTGAAAGCCAATTTGGTCATGACAATGGACTGGCTTTTCTCTCTCCTTTCATGTAGCTGACCTATCTTGTCTAAGTAAAGGTTTTCTGGTCTTTAATTAGGTAGCATGGTTGGAGAGATGGCACAGAACAAAAGTCTGCCAGATCAGACCAAGCTTTCTACTTTTTACATGAGACATTTCATTGGGATGTTCTATTTGGCAGGAACAGGCTGGCAAGCAAAACTATCGAAATTAACTAGAAGGGATAAAAGTAGCTTCCAAAGGAAATCTAAATTTTAAAAAGGACTTTACAGTGAAGGCCTTTGTCTGTCTCCCTGTACTGCATCATTGAAGCACACACTACTCTTTATGTGACTCTGCCCTGTGTCATAGCCAGTGTTTATTAGAGCCTAAACTTAGAAACAATAGAACCCACTGAATCCAACTATAATCATTCTATTGAGATGGTGTGATAAATGTTACAGCTTTTAGAATAGTTTTCTTTCTAAATTTGCTTTCTATTTGCTTTCTCTAGAAAGGAGATTTTCTATTTGTCAGGAAGATAACATGTCATCCAGGCTTTATTACTCCCCCAAAGAAGAACCAATACACTTAAAACATTTATTAGTCCAAAAATATCATTATTGCCATAACCAAGTAAAATGTTTCTAATAGGAATATATTATGGTGCATCAGAATTATGTTTTCTGGCATTCTGAAACATGACAATAATTTGATGCAAAAGCTGTTTCAAGCCCTATAATGTTTTTCACTTAAAATCATCCATTTTTCAATTTAGAAAGAGTGTGATTCAGTTATATCCTATTTATGATGTCTTAGGATTTAAAACTATTCCTATTTTGAAATATAATTTGGAGGGGGAGACCTGGTGGCACTCAGAGAAAGGACAGCAGGTTACCTAAAAGAGACTTGATACCCTATGAGCATATACAGGGGGGAGGAAATCCCCCTCAGGAACAGTCATAGGGGAGGGAGGTAAGGGGAAGATGGGAGGGAGGGAAGAATGGGAGGATACAAAGGATGGGATAACCATTGAGATGTAACAAAAATAAATTAATTAAAAAAAGAAAAAAAGAAATATAATTTAGCATACATTGGTAGAAAGGAATGGATTATGGGCCAATGTCTAATAGCTAAGCCATATGGTTCTAATGCAAATTGAAGTATTCTTTTAGTGGAAATAATTGGATTTACTCAGAGCAATGGAGACATATTAGCTTTAGAGCTTCTAAGAAACTGAAAAACTATATCATATTAGTTGAAGAAAGAGTTTGAGTCATCTTCTCATTTCTATTAATAAAAGACAGCAATTATGGCACCAATTGCAAAAGAAAAAAACATATTCCCTCAGTTATTTAGAATACATGTTTAAATTATGGAGAACATACACAGAATAATTATAGGGAGGACAAAGTTCATGCTTCAGAATTGAGTTTTTTTACTTCTTTGTAGTTCTAAAATAACATCTTTTTAAATCATGGGAAACTTGGAATTTTTCTTTTTTTTTTTCCTTTATTAATTTATTCTTGTTACGTCTCGATGGTTATCCCATCCCTTGTATCCTCCCATTCTTTGGAATTTTTCTTTAGCTCACTATTCTGATAGAAGATTCAAGTTACTTTTCCCCTAAGCATCTAAACATTCACTTTAAAATCAGGCCATCAGAAAGAATTGAAGAGTACCCTTAATGTTTCTTTTTGATATATTTTGTGTATATATTTGCACAACTTATGTCTTTTATGATACAATCTTACAATTTTATTTCAATCCAAAATGCTGATTTCTTATAAATTATTAGAATTAGGCAATAGAAATAATTGTCTTACAGTATTTACAGAGTCAAAATATTAAACACAGTGTTAAGATGCTAAGGCTGAAATCTTTCTTTTATTTGACTAACAGTCGCCTGGCTTATGGGTTTCCTTGGCTATTTTGGTCTCAGGGTTGTCTTGTCCTCCAATGCATACCTCCAACTGCTATTACCAGGAAATTACACTATTAGAACTAAGTTCTAATTATAAAGTAACATATGTAAACAATTTAAAGCCAACTATATATTTTAAGTCATTAATATAAGGTATTTCCTCTAGAAAATTTTAAAAAGCAAAATTCACTTCTTATGGGTAAGCAGGAGATATATTGAAAACTAATCATCCAACATATGAAAAATTTCTTCAAGATATTAAGGGTGAGAGAAAATTAGTGATTAAATAGCACCATGTAATAAAGCAGAGTTACTATAAAAGTGTGGGCCATACAAAAGGTGATATTAAGGCAGCTAGCCAGTGTATGTGCTGGTACCAGTAGTCAGCACAGATCCAAAGGCTGGAATATCAAGATAAGTTTCTGCCTTTAAAAAATTTCTATTACTATGATACAATAATGACCAAAAACAATTTGTGGAGGAAATAGCTTATGTGATTAGTATCTCTTACAGTACATGATGAAGGGAAACCAGGGCAGGAAATCAAAGTAGAAAGCTGGAAGCAGAAACCATTGGAGAGTGCTACATACTGCCATGCTTTCTATAGCTTATTCATTTTGCTTTGTGATACAACCTGGGATATCAATGGCAATAGTGGTTTCCATCCTTCTGCATCAATCATCAATGAAGAATATGACCCATAGATTTACAGGCAATCTAATGGGGCCAATCCCCCAACAGATGGTCATTCTTCCTCAGTAACTCTTGCTTCTGTCAAGTAGATGAATTTCTCTCCAGCATAGGGAATGATGTTTCCTCAAGCATGGAAGTGCAGTGAGTTTAAAAAAAAAAAACAAAAAACAAAAAACAAACAAACAAACAAACAAACAAACAAAAAACCCCAACAACTCAAATGGTAGAAGGGTAGAATAAAAAGCAATCTCAAGGTGGTAGTAGAGGTGAAAGTGGAGGAAGTGTGTCACAGTGAAGCCAGGATCCAAAACAGCACTAAAGAGTCTTTTGTCTCTGAAAAATATTACCCAGATCAACCAGCATTCCCAGAAGCCTGCTGCTTTCAGGGACTACCAGGTGAGCCCCTTACCCTCCAATTGCCTGCAAGCTGGTTCCTCCAACCCTGCCTCTGGTAAACTCAGCAGGAGTGAGCTCTGCCCTGTCCCCTGTGCAGTCCAATCTCTGTCCCACAGCTCTGTCAGCATATCCAGAGGCCTGATGCCACCCCAGAAGGCCAGGTGAGACCTCTATAACCCAATTCCCTACTATCTGGGTCATTTGGCAAGCCAAGCAGTGGTAAGCTTCAACCTATCCCCATGTGCAATCCAATCCTGGCCCATACCTCTCCTGCATTCCCTGAGGACTTTTGTCACCAAGAATTACCAGATGAGACCCCTCTTATCCAATTCCCTGTCTGCCAGGTCCTCTCCTGGAAAGCCCAGAAGTAGTAGACACTGGTATGTCTTCTATGCCCTCCATTTCCCAGACCATATTTTACTTGCATTCCCACAGTCCTGATCCCACTAGGACACACCATGTGAAACTCCTTTCATCATTTCCCTTCCATTCAACCCCCCTGAAGCATCCCAACAGTGGTAAACCTCACCTATTCCCTTATGCTCTATTTTCTGGCCCACAACTCTGCCTGCATGACCAGAGGCCTGCCAATACCAGGGACAACCAGATAGCTAAAGGCCAACATAAGAACAAAATCAAGAGGAGCCAGAGCCAAATGGCACCACTGGATCCCAGCTATCTGGATGTCCTAACACAGATAAAGCACAATAAAATCACCGTATGAAAATCCAATCTTATGAAGATGATGAAAGCCTTTGAATAGAAAATGAATAAATCCCTTAAAGAAATACAAAAATGTAAAATCAAACAGGTAAAGGATGTGAAAACTTAGGAGAATATAAGAGAAGGGGAAAAAAATCTCAAACATAGAAGAAACAATAGAATAAATTAATACGTTGGTCAAAGAAAATGTCAAATCTAAAAAGGTTCTAACACAAAAAATCTAGGAGATTTGGTGTACTATAAAAAGACCAAACCTAAGAATAATAAGAATATAGAAAGGAGAAGATTCCAAGCTTAAAGGTCCAGAGAATATTTTTTACAAAGCATAGAAGAAAATTGTCCTAATCTAAAGAAAGAGAAGCCTATAAACTTACAGAACACCAAATATAAAATTCTCCTGTCACACAATAATTGAAACATTAATTAACTATAATCACAACAAAGACAGAATAAAATCCAGAAGGGAAAAAGGTCAAGCAACATATAAAAGCAGACCTATGAGAACCATAGCTGACTCCTCAACAGAAACTCAAAGAGACAGAAAGGCCCTGGCAGGTGTTTTGCAGTCTCTAAAAGACCACAGATGTCAGCCTAGAGTAATATACCCAGCAAAACTTGTAGTCACCATAGATGGATAAAGTAAGATATTCCATGGCAAAATGAAATTTAAACAATATCTTTCCACAAATTCAGCCTAACAGAAGATACTAGAAGGAAAACCTAAACTCAAGAAAGCTAACTGCACCCGAGGAAGCACAGGAAAGAAATACTTTCACACTAGTAAAACCAGAAAAGGGAAAACACGCGCGCGCGCACACACACACACACACACACACACACACACACACCAACATCAAAATAACAAGAATAAAAACCATTGGTCATTTGTATCTCTCAACATCAATGAACTCAGTTCTCCAATAGGAAACACCGGCTAACAGAATGGATGTGAGACAGGATCCATCATTCTGATGCATACATGATACACACCTCAGCAAAAGATAGACATTATATCAGAATAAAGGGCTGGGAAAAAAAAAAAAGATTGTCCAAGCAAATGGACCCAAGAAAGAAGCTGGATTGCTCCTTGGTAAGTGGTATCTATTTAAAAAAGCATACATTACATTTAAATGTTTGAATTTTGTGGCATACAGATTTTTTAATAACACATTTTATTGAAAAATAAAATAATTCATATTACATCTCATTTTCTATCCCATCCCATGCATCCTCCCATTCCTCCCTCCCTCCCACTTTCACCCCAATCCCCCTTCCCTATGACTGTGGCTGTGGGGGACCTCCTCCCCCTGAATATGGTGCTAGGGTATCAAGTCTCTTCTTGGAAGTCTGTTATCCTTCCTCCGAGTGCCACTGGGCCTCCCCAACAAAGCAACATGGCCAAATATGGGGCACCAGAGATCCCGTGAGAGTCAGTCCCCAGTTTCCACTTAACTGTGGAGAATGTTCTGTCCCTTGGCTATATCTGGGTAGGGGTTTGATGATGACTGCACGTTTTGTCCTTGGTTGGGTGGCATACAGATTTTTGAAGTAAGACCTAATGATTCTTTGGATTTCCTAAGTGTTTGTTGTTATGTCCTCCTTTTCATTTCTGATTTTGGTAATTTGGATATTGCCTGTTAGTTAGATTAGATAAGGGTTTGTCTATCTTTCTGATTTTCTAATAGAAGCAGCATTTGATTTCATTGCTTCTTTGAATTGTTCTCTTTGGTTATAATTTATTGATTTTAGCCCTGAGTCTAATTATTTCTTTCTATATATTTGTTTTTGTTTTTCAAATAGTGTTTCTCTGTGTGTCCCTACCTGTGCTGGAACACTCTGTAGACCAGGTTAGTCTTGAACTCACAAAGATCACCCTGCCTCCTGCTTCCTGAGTGCTGGGATTAAAGGCGTGTGTGCCACCACCGCCCTGCTGAGTTTAATTATTTCTCACAGTATAGTCCTATTGAGTGTGTTTGTTTCTTTTGTTAAAGAGATCTCAGTTGTCTTGATGTTAGTATGGGACTTTCCCCAGTTCTTTATGAAGGCATTTTCCTGTAGATTCTCGGTGTGGAGAGTTTCCATCTCTCCACTTATTCTTAGGGCAAGACTGTGTCATTCCCCACCCCCTCCCCCATCCCATCGTGGAACGTAGAGGCTTCCATTAGTTTCTCTGAGACTTGATTTCACCTGCTGACCTGGTTGAGTTCAGCCACCATCTACTGATGGGCGGAAACCAGACTTACCTTGCACCAAGTTAAGGCAACCCACAGAGCTATCTCAGGTGTGGAGTTTCTGCGGGAAGCAAAGGAATCTCTACTATCTGATGGTCATTCTGCTGCTTCTTTACCGTGCCTGATTCCATCTCCCTCACTCCGCTGTGACGCTGCTTCCAAGATCACACTTTATTCTGTTTGCTGTCTCTGTTGTATAACAGTCCAATTAGACACTAAAACCACACCCTTCTTTCAGAAACAAACAGCAATATCCACTGTTCTGGAATAGGATGGAACATGTTCTCATTGAACATATCTTTCATTGGTTCTTGAAAATATTGCTCTGACCATAGACAATGGACAGAACATTCTCCATAGTAGAGTGGAGAGTGGGATATGACTTTCTCACATACTCTGGTGCCTCACCTTTGACCATGTCCCCTGGAGGGGGAGACCTGGTGGCACTCAGAGGAAGGACAGCAGGTTACCAAGAAGAGACTTGATACCTTATGAACATATACAGGGGGAGGTAATCCCCCTCAGGAACAGTCATAGGGGAGGGGAATAAGGGGAAAATGGGAGGGAGGGAAGAATGGGAGGATACAAGGGATGGGATAACCGTTGAGATGTAACAAGAATAAATTAATAAAGGAGAAAAAAAAGAAAATATTGCTGCATTGACCTCAGAGACAGTAGTTGTTTTTTGTTTGTTTGTTTTTTGTTTGTTTGTTTGTTTTTCTTGTTTTTTCCATGTGGCTTCTCTGGTCTTTTAAAAAAATTTTTATTAATATTTTTACATTTACATTTATATTATTACACATATATACAATAAATTACTTACAGTAAGAATAGCCATGAAACAATCAGGAATTATGCAAATGTGACATTCTTAGTGTTTTGGCTATTTGTATTTGGCAGCCTTGAAGAAAACATTTTTTCCTATCTTGGTACATGTAAAATTCTGAATGTAAATCAGCATCTATCATATCTCATCATTATAAATTTAAAACTTATTTCTAGACCTAAAAACATCTTAACACCTAAACAACTAAGCTTAATTGTAAAACTAAACTATCTGGTCTTCAACCCCAGCAGAGATTTGAGAAGGAATAAAATGAATTATCTGAGTAAACAGGCAGTGCAGGTTAGCAGCTTCCAAAATGAGAACATAACAGAGTGGTACCACACTGTGCTTGTGTCTATTCAAAAAGTTGAAATGTGTCTCAAAATTTCATTGTGCCTTGACTCCCAGGAGAGTGGTATAGAGAGGCAATGCAATGTCTATAGGTAAAAGCTAGTAGAAGAGTTGTCTCTGGGATTACGCAAATCATACCATCTTCACTTCTATCTCTTTCTCCTCCTGTTCTCTCTCCCTCTGCCCCGACCCCTCCAACTCATTAGGTGAATGGGTTTCTCTGCCACAAACTTCATTTCTGATAAACTCTCACAGTAACAATTTATTGGAATCTAGTAACTATATAATAAAATCTGCAGAACTGAAAGGCGATATTATAACGCCCTTTCTGTGACTTATCAATGGAATTTGTTACTGTATAGCTTGTGCACTTACTACTTTTGCACAAATAAACTGGAACAGAAATTATAAAACAAAATGCAATGGGATACAGGGGTAATAGTAAAAACAAGTTGAAATATTTTGCAAAGGGCCACTTCTTATAAATGTTGCCCAAGTCTCTAGTCTATGCAAAGTAATGCTGGGGAAGATGGTAGGTCATTGAATAAATAGTAAGAACAGAAACATTGGGAAAAATCCCATTTTCTAAACTGTATGCTTACTTGGTAGACAATTTTTGGGCCTCATCCTATGAAGACCCATAATCTTAAGGAAAACAAATTGTGTAAGATTTACCCTGTAGCCCACACATAAGCTCTTGCATTAAGCTTTCTCTTGCATGTGCGCCTTATTAGTTCCTTACTTCTAAATGCTCATAGATTGTGCAGTCTTCTCTATGGGCATCTAAAACACTTATCTCAGTGTATTGCATAAAAATTCACTTAATTTTCAGGCTTTTTTGAGAAAATGTTTTCTAGCCTTATCAATTTTAATGATAATTCTTATTTTTTCATTATTAACACACTGTGAAAGCAAATTAGCTCTGTAGTTGCTCCTCTTCGTGCTGAAGTCACACATGGAGACGGGCACACTCATGCCACCAGCTACATGTCTAAAACAAATATACATTGTGCTCTCCTACCTCTTCCTTCTGGGAGACAAAGGATCGCAGATTACTGTTTATTCCCCCTTTCTAGAACTCCTCATTTTATTCAAGTTTCAAGTCATTTGGCTTCACCGTTTAATTTTTCCCTTGTTGTCTTTTTCAACATCCTCCATATCCTGAGCATTAACTTGGTAGATGATACACACATTATTGCAACATGGCTCACTTCAGAGAAAGAGAAGGCAGGGGATGGAGTCTATTTTTGATTCTTTATTTTCTAAATGTTCTGTTTGATTGTTTTAATTGATTGTATTCCTTCCAGATATGCACTGTACATTCATAATACATTTATATACACATTCGTTTTATAAGTCATGGGTAGTGCTTTCCTACCCAAAACATGTGGTAAAAAAGTACTTCTATTTTTTAGGTAAAGGAAGCTTGCTGTAGTAGAAGCTTACTGCCTGCCCGGGAAAGAAATAACTGTTTGTCATAATTTTCTTCTTGCATATTGAGTAAGTTTTTAGACTTCTGTAAGTCATAGATTTTCATCATTAATGGTCTGATAAATAGAGCCTGGTAGTTGTATGGACAGAACACAGCCTTAGATGTCAGCAAACAGGTTCTTTGTCCATCTTCTCTTATTTGCATCACGGTGTAGAAATTACTTATTTCTTCTTTTTTGTTTTTTGCTTTTTGCTTTGTTTTGCTATTTGAGACAAGGTTTCTCTGTGTCATCTTGGCTGTCCTAGACTCACTTTTGTAGACCAGGATGGCCTTGAACTCACAGTGATCTGCCTGCCTCTGCCTTCCCTAGTGCTGCATTACAGGCATGTGCCGCAGCTTGAGTGCCTATTGTGGAACATGAACCACCCCAGTATTCAGGATGGTTCACTGGGATAAAAAGGAGAGTTGATATATAATCAAAGCTTATATCGTTATAAGGAAATCATCAAATTTGTAGGCAAATGGGTGGAACTAGAAAAGATCATCGGGAATGAGGTAACCCAGACCCAGAATGACATGAATAATATATATTCACTTATAAGTGGATATTAACCCAACATAGATGTCTGTTGAAAGACTCCATCCAGAGGAGGATCCAGACAAATGCCAGGACTCACAGCCAGACACTAGCCAGAGCACTGAGAGTCCTAAGAAAGAGTAAGGGGATAGAAGACCAGAAGGAGTCAGGAGCCTCATAAGGAGACCATGAAGGGCAGAGGATCTGGACCCAGGGGCCTTGCACAACTGATGCACCAACTAAGGACATAGCAATGAGAAAGCCCCTGCTCAGACAGATGTAGCTGATTGACAGCTCATTCTCCGTGTACAGCTGGGGATGAGGGATGGGAAGCAGGGACTACATCTGACATGAACTCTGATGCCAGCAATTTGACCACTTCCCCTTGCTAAGGTGGGTTTGCAGCACGCAGAGGAACGGGATCCAGGCTATCCTAATGAGACCTGGTAGGCTGTGGTCACATTTGGGGAAGAAGGGACCCCTGTCAGAGAACTAGGGGAGGTGAAAAGGGCAGAAGAGGAAGAGAGTGTAGGAACAGTAAGATACAAGGGAGGGAGTAGCAATTGGGTTGCAATGTGAATAACTTATAAAAAAATTATAAAAAGAAAAATAGTACCAATTTGAAGTCAGAAGTAAGTGTATTTTAATTTAGTCACAATGGCAATAGACCATTATTAAGGCGTAGAGTTAAAATAGTACGATTAACATGACTGTCAACTCACTTTTCAGTAAACTCCAGAAGCACAAGCTAAAATGCTCAAAGTTCTAGCATATAAGTAAAGTATAACTAAAATTACCTCATGATGTAATTTACTTTTCTTGTATGTTAAATATTTTAAAATCTGTAATCCTATTAAATTATTGTATAAAGTATATGAAAATACATATGTATACATATTTTCTAGTATAAAAATGACTATACGATTTTACCAACATGAAAGGTTTGGTTGCTCTTTTAAAAAGCATACATAATTTTTATCCATGTCCTCTCAAGCCATATTCCAAGATCATTATTGGTAATACAAGTATGTATTTAAAAATATTACCAATAATTTTACGTGAATCTCTTGAAGTTATTAATGATCTTCCAAAGCTTCATTATTCACCAAACATGGAGCAGTTAACATTTAAGCTTTAACAATGGTTTCCAGGTTGCTGTACATGTTTTATTCAATAGGAAGAATTGGATTGTGTATAACCCCATGAAAAGATACCGTAATTAATTGGAAAATTGCTATGACATTGGTAAGTATATTAAACCTTAATTATTTTTTTCTTTTGCTTTCTGCCTCAAATGATCAGAAAAATCTGGCATGTTCACTTTAAAAAGTAGTGTATTTAGTTGGGGAACCAAAATGCTAATATTGAAGTGTTTTTTTTTTTTCAGACATTCAAAACCTAAATTGTCTTGTTCTTTGTAAGTTTTAAATTAATAGCTAGGGAAAAAAAAAAAAAAGAAAGGGAGGGGGAGGCTTAATTTGAGAGAAAAAAATCTCAGTGCAAGGAACTTATTCTTTTAAGCTCCAGAGAAATGCAGTGCATTTATCAGCTTTGAGTGGATATCATTGTGTTTATAACAGAGTGGAGGCACCATGCAATTTTGCTCCTGAAATTGGTTTATATAGATGACTGGTTGCTGTGAAGTGTGTGTCAGAGTTCCATGCCGCTGTTATGAAGTGGTACAATTGTCATCGCTTCTTACGTGGTTGTTGAGAAGAGCTTGAGAGCCCAGCTCAGTCAGCTGTTGAATAGATAACCCAACACAGTTAACGTGGCATACATTGTAAAGAATTACATGCCTGCTACAATGAGCTTTGGGCCTTTGGTATAGATAATAATCCTGGTGGGTGTCCCACGTGCAGTGGCTGTCTGATCACTCAGATATGTCTGACGAAACATAAAGGAAAATGTCAGTCGACGGAAAGAAAAATGCAGTTGTAAGTTTTTGTTTAGGGCTCACGTAAATGGTTATGTGTAGTTTTTAACCCCAAGTCTCCCAAAAGCTTGATTGCCAAACTCAAGGTCTAACACAAGATACAAGATCTGGAGATAGAAACATATTTAGGCTGCATTTAACTCTATTAGTGTGTACGTAAGCACTTATTATCTCCTGCTTTGGTTACCAAGATCAGGTCTTTCATTTCCTAAAACATGAAAGATTATTTAAAGATCAGCTTATATGTACAATGTTTAAATAAAATGTAGAATAAGCATTGATAATTTTGGGGTGATAGCGGTTTTGAATTTTAATTACTGAAAGCAGTAAGATAGCAATGTAGACATCTGGGGTGATTTTTAATTAAAATGAAAGGAAAACACAGGAGAAAATATGACTATTTGCCACTTAAGCATAGACACAAACACTGGGATAATTAGCATGCCATCTTAATGTCCATGAAGCCCAACGGATGGAGGAACCATCGATGTTACGGGATTTCTAGCTGAAAGCATCTATTTTCCCCTATCTTCTAACTTGTGCTCTGGACTTGTCGCAGCCCATATGGCATGTCACAAACATGGCCTGGAGCAGGACTGCTCTGATTCCTATACCCATTGGAAGGCTTTATGGATGCAGCATCTGCTTAAGTGGAGGGAATTTTTGTCATGTAATTTATGTCTTCTAAGATAATCCTTTCATCTCCATTGCCTCCATGAATAATAGCTTATTACTCCACATAATGTACATAAAAGATAAGAGTCCTTGTTCTAGTGACCCATGTGACAGAGAAGAGTTTTCATAACTGAGCAATTTTTAAAATATTTACAATTGGATTTTACAAATATGTATTTAGCATTTACCTTTAAAAAGACACGTTAATGAGAAAAAATTTAAATGTTAATTGTATACGCTAGAACCAAGAAATTCAGTCAGCTCTCTTAATCTTACATTCTTAGAGTAAGAAATAACTTTATTTATACTTTATCTGACTGTATTACAAATACTGAATTAACTTTAAACTTAGAGATTCATTTTTACAATGGTTGCAATAGACTCAATTATCTGAGAAACTTGATAAATGAGATATCATTTATCAGTTAAAATGTTTATTTTAACTCATTTGTATTATTTATAATTCTTGAGGCTGTACTTTGATAGATAAGTTTCTTATCAGTTTTTCTTAAATTTAGCTCAGGTGACCGAAAAGATTTTTTAAGGTCTGATATAATTAACTGCATCATTTACCAAGGTGTCAATATAAATATAAAAACTCCCTTTATATATCATTTATTGATCAGTTTTTGGTGCTGATGATTTCTTTTTCCCCCTTAGGAAATATACATGAATTTTATCTAAATTATAAAAGAAGAATGGAGTTGAATAAAATTATAAATGAGAATGAAGACATTACATCTGATCACATAGAAACACAAAGGATGATAAAAGACTACTATGGACAATTACATCTACCAAATCGGATAATCTAGAAAAATGTAGAAATTCAAAGAAACATGCAGCCTGCCAAGAGTGAGTCCTGAAGTCACAGACAATATGAAAAGCACAATCATGCACAAGAATGCTGCATCAATAATGTGGACCATTTCTATAAAGACAAGCCCAGGATATGTTAGCTTCATGGTTGCAGTCAACTAAATTTTTTATTAAATATTTTTTAATTTTTACATACAAATTTATATTATTACACATATATACAATAAACTACCTACAGCAAGAATGATGAAACAATCAGGAATTATATAAATGTTACATTCTTAGTGTTTTGGCTATTTGTATTTGGCAGCCTTTAAGAAAACATCTTTCCTATCTTGGTACGTGTAAAATTCTGAATATAAATCAATATCTATCTTATCTGATCATTATCAACTTGAAACATCCATCTAGGCCTAAAACATCTTAACCCCTAAATAACTAAGCTTATTTGTAAAACTAAACTATCTGATCTTCAATCCCATCAGAGATTTGAGAAGGAATAGAATTAATTACCTGAGTATACAGGGGCCGCATGTTAGCAGCTTCCCAAATGAGAAGATGACAGAGACGGGATGCTACCTGATTAGTCACCCAAAACTCTCTATAGCATTGAAGCATCATCTTCAGCCTTCTGGCCCAAATGTCTCACAAACATATTTGTGAGGCAGGACCTACTGAGGACTTGCTTACCCTATCTTGGCAGAGTTTGGCCATCAACTCTGCTTGCATCCAAGCTTGCCCATTTTTAGGCAAAATCCTGTTTGTGGTAAAAACAAGGACATTTTCCCCAGTGGCTTGTTTCCCACATTTGACGCCATCACCATAAGGAAGTGCTTCGATGCTCATCATCTTCTTTGAAGTAGGCTTGGTGTTGTCAAGAGTTAACCTGTCTCATTTTAGATGAATGTTTAAAATAAGAAAAACATTTTAATGTCATATTCTGTATATTTCTGAGATTTTGAAGACTTTATTGAACTATTTTACCTTATTTTAATATACAATCATATCCATCTGTTGCACCTATGATATATATGCTTGTGATAAAAATAGAGTAGTAATTGATATGACCATATTTGTTCAACTAACAATTAATTTGTATAACTTATTTATCCTAAATAGTCTCCAATAGCACTTTCAAAATATTGGAAGTAAACCTTGTATTATAATTGAGTTATACAATTCCACATATTAGACAATAATAACTTGTAACCAACTCCCATTGAAAATAACCATCTATAGCCCATAAAAGCAACAAAAAAACCTACCCAACCACCCTTAAAGGAAATGAGGCATTATTCTCTTAAGGCTTCTTCTGGCTGATTTGGGACAAATAATACCTTTGTAGTGGACTAAATAAAATTGGAGAAATGGTTAAACACGCTAAGGATAGGATCTTAATGTTTCTAAATGTTGGGGGATTCCAGTGTTAATTAGAGTCCTGTGTGGGTCAATCTGAAATGCTGGACCACTTGGGATTGAAAGCTTTCTTCAAAGGTGTCCTGGGAGTTTTCTTGTTCTGATGAGGAACATCAACTGAAGCACTTGGTGCTGGAACATGAAGGATGCAGGATGTCAGTGTCCAGCATGCTGAGAGGAATGAATCCTGTCAGGTCTGATCCAATGTCACTGTCCAGTTATTTTGTTCTGAAAATGTACAGCTTCTCACATGCCTTAACCAGTCCTAAAATTATAAATGTATAATATGTGCTTGATGCACAGAACAATTAAGGCTGGTTCTCTGATCCTCATATTAGCAGGGAAAAAAAGACATCTGTAAATCTTCATTCATGCCATATGAGGAATGGCATCTAATAATAAATGATAGTGATTCTGTCGCCAGCAAGAAGCATTGTCTATGCTTAGACATTCATGTCTCAGCCAGTCTCAGAGCTATCCCCATATAATGGGATTAGCACTATAAGTCACCTGCTTGTTCTGCAGTCTAAATTCTTCACATCCCTGTTGTATCCCCATCCCAATCCCCATCTCTCCCTCCCTCAGAAAAGGGAGACCTCTGAAGGAGAGAAACCTGTTTTTTAGGATCCCAAGTGCGGGATCGGAATGGTCTTGTGAGAGAACAGGTGAGGTTAATAATCCACTAGAAGAGCAACCACCTGGTGCAGGAGCTTAATTGTTGCCAGCTGAAAAGATCCCGTGAACAGACTCTGGGAGGAGATATATAAATGAGCCCAGAACTGGGGGGTGGGTGCTTTTTGGAGACTTGGGATAGATTTGGCTGTTCATTGCTGCACTTCAAGACACTCCTAGAGAGAACCGCTGGAGGGAAGGCTTCGGGGCTCCAGCTTCCGCTGAGTTTCTGGGTTCTGGTTACCCCAGGGTCCAGCAGAAGAAATCCTGCAGCTCACGCCCGGAGAATCATTCCTCAGAACCGATATCCTTAAGGTTTTGTTATTGTGTCCATTAATCCTCATTTCCTATTGTTTTGGTTGGTCGGGTTATAAGGGACGTATGCTCGGTCACTAAGTTATTAATAAAATATATTGGTTAAGAAAATTGAGCCTACAGACCTCCTCCCCTAACATCTGACCTCAGCCTGTCAAGTCTGATCTGTACTACCTGCAACTTCATCCTCTGTAGCCTGGCAAGGCTGTCCTGCCAGGGAAAAGTGATCAAACTTCATGGCCAGAGTCCATGTCTGAAGTAGTCCTTACTCTCCACATTGTGGGACCAACAAGGAGACTATGCTACTAAAACTGAGTCAGGGTCTAGGTCCACATCATACATAGGACTTGTTTGATGTAGCAGTCTCTGTGTTGTAGTCTAGTTATCCTGTATTATGTGGCTTATATCCATTTATGAATGAGTATTACCATGAGTGTCTTTTTGGGTCTGGGTAAGCTCCCTTAGGATCTTTTCTAGTTCTATCCATTTGTCTGCAAATTTCAAGATTTCCTTGTTTTTAGTAGTTGAATAGTATTCCATTGTATCAATGTACCACAGTTTCTTTATTCATTTTTTTCAGTTGAGGGACATCTACGTTGTTTCCAGTGTCTCAAATAAAGCTGCTATGAACATAGTTGAGTAAATGTCCTTGTTGTATGGTAGAATATCTTTCAGGCATATTCCCAGAAGTGGTATGGTAGGTCTCAAGGTAGAATTATCCCTAATTTCCTGAGAAAGCATCAGATTGATTTCCAAAGTGATTGTACAAGTTTGCACTCCCACCAGCAATGGAGGAGTGTTCCCCTTTCTCCACATCCTCTCCAGCATGTGCTATCACCTGAGTTTTTTTTATCTTAGTCATTCGGATAGATGTAAGATGGAATCTCAGGGTCATTTTGGGTTGGATTTCCCTGATAACTATGGATTTTGAGCATTTCTTTAAGTGTTTCTCAGCCATTCGATATTCCTCTGTTGAGAATTCTCTGTTTAGTTCTGTACCCTTTTAAAAATTGGTTTATTTGGTTTGGTGGTGTTTAATTTCTTGAGTTCTTTATATATTTTGTATATTAGTCCTTTGTCAGATGTAGGGATGGTGAAGATCTTTTCCAAGTCTGTCGGCTATCATTTTTTTCTGTTGACAGTGTCTTTCACTTTTTAGAAGCTTTTCAGTTTCATAAGGTTGGTCTTAGAGCCTGAGCTGTTGGTGTTCTCTTCAGGAAGTTGTGTCCTGTGCCAATCAGCTCAAGGCTCTTGCCCACATTTTCTTCTAACAGATTTAGTATG
The DNA here is from genome assembly GCF_964271855.1 of Acomys minous. Lineage (NCBI taxonomy): Eukaryota > Metazoa > Chordata > Mammalia > Rodentia > Muridae > Acomys > Acomys minous. The sequence goes on along the minus strand of NC_140491.1, from coordinate 92,058,666 downwards.
TCTGTTTTTATGTTGAGGTCTTAAGCCATTTGGACTTTAGTTTTGTATATGGTGGTAAATATGGGTCTATTTGCCTTTTTCTACATGTAGCCATCTAGTTAGACCAGCACCATTTGTTGAAGAAGTTATCTTTTTTCCACGGTATGGATTTGGCTTCTTTGCTGAAAATCAAGTTTGCATGGTATGTGGGTTTGTTTCTGGGTCTTCAGTTTGATTCAGTTGATTAACCAGCCTATTTCTATGCCAGGAACATGCTGTTTTTATTACTGCTGCTTTTTTTTATTATTATTACAGCTTGAGATCAGAGATCAGAGATGGAGATTCCTCCAGAATATCTTTTATTGTACAGGATTATTTTAGCTATTCTGGGTTTTTTGTTTCTCCATATGAAGTTGAGAATTGATCGTTGAAGTTTGGCAAAAAAAAATTGTTTAGGTATTTTGGTAGGAATTGCATTGAATCTGTAGATTGCCTTTGGTAAGACGGCTTTTTGTTTTTGTTTTTGTTTTTGTTTTTCGAGACGGGTTTCTCTGTGCAGCCTTGGCTGTCCTGGATTTACTTTGTAGACCAGGTTGGCCTTGAACTCAGTGTTCCACCTGCCTCTGCCTCCTGAGTGCTGGGATTAGAAGCATGCACCACCACACCCAACCAAGATGGCCATTTTTACTATGTTGATATTCCTGATGCATGAGCTTGGGAGATCTTCCCATCTTCTGAAATCTTCTTCAGGTTCTTTCTTTAGAGATTTGAAGGTTTTTTTTAGTACTAGTATTTCACTTTCTTAGTTGAGTTACACCAGGATACTTTATACTATTTGTGGCTATTGTGAAAGGTATAGTTTCCCTAACTTCTTTCTCACCCTGTTTGTCTTTTGTATACAGGAGGGCTACTGATTTTTTAAAAAATTGATTTTGTATGTAGCCACTTTTTGGGAGGTGTTTTCAGCTGTAAGAGTTCCTTGATAGAATTTTTGGGGGTCACTTGTGTATACTATCATATCATCTGCAAATAGTGATCATTTGACTTCTTTCTTTCCAATTTTTAATCCCCTTGATCTCCTTTAGTTGTCTTATTGCTCTAGCTAGGACTTTAAGTAATATATTGAAGAAATACAGAGAGAGTGGACAGCCTTGTCTTATCACTGATTTCAGTGGAATTGATTTAAGTTTGGCTTCATTTAGTTTGATGTTAACTATTGGCTTGCTGTATATTGACTTTATCAGGTTGAAATATGTGCCTTGTATCCCTGACCTCTTGAGGACTTTTAACATTATCAGGTGTTGGATTTTGTCAAATGCTTTTTTGTCATATATGGAGATGATCATGTGGTTATTTTTCTCTTTCAGTTTGTTTATATGATGGATTGCATTGATGGATTTCTGTTTGTTGAACCACCTCTGCATTCTTGGGATGTGCCTAGTTGGTCATGCTGAATGATAGTTTTGATGTGCTTTGAATTCAGTTTGGGAGTATTTTCTTGAGTATATTTGCATCAATGTTCATAAGAGAAATTGGTCTGAAATTCTCTTTCTTTGTTGAGTCTTTCTGTGGTTTAGGTATCAAGGCAACTGTGGCCTCATAGAATGAGTTTGGTAATGTTCCTTCTGATTCTATTTTTTAGAATAATTTGAAGAGAATTGGTATTATCTCTTCTCTGAAGGTCTGGTAGAATTCTGCGCCGAATCCATCTGGTCCTGGGCTTTTTGCTGTTTTTGTTGTTCTTGGGAGATTTATGATAACTGCCTCTATTTCCTTAGGTGTTATAGGACTGTTCAATTTGTTTACCTGATATTGATTCAATTTTGGTAGTTGGTAGCCATCAAGAAAATTGATCATATCATTAGGTTTTAAAATTCTGTGGCACATAGTCTTTTCAAGTAAGACATGATGGCATCCCTGATTAGCAGGACAACAAAGATTGCACAACAACCTAAAGACCAAAGTGACATCTACAAAACACAAGTGCTGTTGGTTCCCAGGTGATGATAATTTCAAAAATGTATATTTTATCATTAGGGCTATCCAAAGATGAGTAATCAGCATGTAATTCCTTTACAAGGCTAAATAGTGTCTTTGTGGTTTAATCATCCTACGAAAAGTATTCTCTTCCTCATAGTTTGGGTCTGCTCTTGCTCTGGCAAGACTACTCCAGTTTGTATGACACCTAAGCTGCCTTCATCCAGGAGTTATATTGGATAGACACTGCCAGTGCCCTTATCTGGTCAAATGTACCAGCAGATTCATAAGTGAGGACATCAGAAGCACCCAGCAATGATGATGCCTTAGGTGACGTCCTTATGAGCAACATCAGACTGAAGCTAAATAACCATCAGCCCAGCTGAGCTAGCCCAACAGCCAGGGCATAAACGCATAAGGGGTTATTGTTTTAAGCCACTAGTGTTTGATGTGTTTGGCCACATGCAGTAGATAACTGAAACAGATGGTGAATATTCTGATGATTTCTTTCAGAAATATTTTCACAAAATAACACCACAATAATAGCAGTTTTCTGCCTCAAGATATGAACTTGTATTTTAATAGCTTTCATTCTAAACATAAGAACGTGTGTACACATTTGTGGTTGAAGAAACAGAAGCCCGAACATCTGTCTCTATATTATCAAACGTGCCATCTGAATAATGAAAATTGGGTTGAAACATATTTGTTTTTGTTTTTGTTTTGTCTAAATTAAAGTATACTTAACTTTCCCCCATCTTGATTAACTTTTGACATCTGTTGGCTGTGTTTGATTGTTTAAGAAAAGAAAGCCTATCACCCTCTGATGTTAACGGGATTATTCAGTTGCTCAACACTGGCCCCAAGAGAAATCATATGCCTCAGGCAGAACAGCACAACATTTTAAGAAACACATTTTCATTTTAAGTACCTGTGTTGGTGGTGTGGCTTGGCTGACCTTGAAACTAGTTAAAGCGTGCTGCTTGTTGCTAAACTCACAAACTTTTGACAGTGACTTTTACAGAGATATTTCTCATGTTCAAACCTGGCTTTTTCTGAAAAGAGTTGGTTGCATTACTTTCTGTCTTGTTGGGCATTTATAAGTGAGAAGTACTTGCTGACCAGCCCCTCTCCACCATCTCATACATTTTTTTGTAAAGACAGAGGCATATTAACTGAAGCTCTCCTTTTCACAAGCCAGCCTGAAATCATGACTTGAACTTACTTTCACTGGAAAATATTAGCAGGTAGTGTTCACAATATACTTTGTTGATAAGTGTCCAGCCTGTATTTGGAGTCCTTAACTTGATATCATTGTTTCATGTTAGCTCATTTGTCACAAAAGGATCCAATATAGAGACAATTTTGGGAAATGTGAGAAAAACTATAATAAAATACAATAACAAATGAAATAGAAGAGCTATAGCTGTCTTTTGTAAAAAGTAAATAAAATGTATTTGTAGAAAAATGGATATGATCATTTCAAGGTGTGAAAATTTTATGTGTTGTGAATCATATTTCTATCAGTACAGTTAGGTTTAAGATTACACTCGAAGTATAGGTTTCTTCTCTAGATTTATTGGTACAATTGAAAAAATTGTTAATTACTTATATTTTGCAATATGGAAATTCTGAAATACACACATAGCACAATACTCTTATGCTTAAGAAACAAGACGGATCTTGCCTGAGAGTAAAATCTAGAGAGTCTGGTTGCTAGGCTTAGCATTAAGCCACTGTAGAAATCATTTATAATTCAGGGGGGTATGTGTTAAAACTTAAAATTAGAACAAACCACAAGTTAGATATAGAAGATTATTACCTACCGGATCAATTTCCAAACACCAGTTAATTTCAAAGCCCTCATTTGTTGGTATGAGACCTACAGCCTCCTCACTTCAAAGAGGATACTGCTGTGCTCCCAGCAGGAAGCCCAAGTTCAGAGCTCTCAAGCTTTGAAGGAGCTGGGGCTCCTTTATCTGTAAAATGGTGTTTCTGAAAAGAAGAGATGGTTGTAATAGATGTGCACATTGTATTGAGCTTTCTTGTGAAACATTATATGTACCATTCAAAGTTCTTTCCTATCCAATTATGGTGAAAATATGGATAGCATTAATTGTTTTAAGTCAGTTCTGGATTCATATTTTAACTAAATTTTAAAACTCTTTCTATGGATGCAGAATATATGGCAGAATATTTCAGTAAGTCATATTGCTGGTTCATTTGTAGTATTGTTTATCATTAAGTTATAGATATATCCACTTATTGTTAGTCAACAAAAATATATTCAACAATTATTAGGGCCTTTTCTCCCTTCAATACTAAGAACCTAAGAGTGAACAAAACACAGTCCTGCACTCTTGAAGCTTGTATTCAAGTATTGGATAAGGAACTAAAAAGATAAAAAGCAAATAAGGATATGTGCACATCCACACATATGCTACAGAGACCAATGATGAGGGTTCATTTTCTTCCAGACCTCAACAGAGGAAGTGACTTTCCAGCTAGTGGTCTTGAGGAAGAGTTGGTAGAAACTACTAGACAGGTGGAAAAGATAAATGTGCAATTACATAATTTTTTTTTAACCTGTGCTTGATTTCATTCACAAATTTCCCAATCACCTTAAAGGAAATTTCTGCTTGCGTTATAGTAACTGTGTCCTAATTTTCTATGTTTTCACTCAGTTGTGTGATATTCTCTTCTGTCAGTCATCTCTTCCATATGATCCTTGACATCACAGTTAGGGTAGAGACAGCTAATCTATTTCATATAGACATTCATGTGTGTGCTTCACTGCTTCATGGCTTCTTCACAGTGTCCATTGGAGCTGGAAAACTACCACAGCCGTCAGCCTTTGTTCTGCCAGTTTGAGCATTTCCACTGCAATTTGTATATTTTTCCATTGCCCTCTGGACACATAACCATGGGAATTCCCTTGTTGATCTCACTTCTGTCTCTCCATTTATAGCTTTTTTTTTTTTTAAGCAAGTGACAGTTTGAATTCTGCCCCTTTCCTTAAAGGTTCTGGGTCCCTGCTCTGAAGACTCTTGTTATTGTTGGCCTCTCTTTAGTCATATGAATTGACAAAATGCTAACACTGCCTGCCTGGCTTCTCAGGGTTGACAACAATCTCTTGAAACCTCCCCCTTTTTTTGCATTTTATTTATTTTTAATTTTTAAAAATTTTTTTATTAATTTATTCTTGTTACATCTCAATGTTTATCCCATCCCTTGTATCCTCCCATTCTTCCCTCCCTCCCATTTTCCCCTTATTCCCCTAGCCTATGACTGTTCCTGAGGGGGATTACCTCCCCCTGTATATGCTCAGGGAGAATGGCAAAGTAGAAGGATCCAGAGGGTCCTAGAAACCTACAAGTAGAACATTATGATAGGCAGATTTGGGCCCAGGGGTCCCACTCAAACTAAGGCACCAGCCAAGGACAATACAGGCGGTAGACCTTAAACCCCTACCCAGATCTAGCCAATGGACAGAACACTCTCCACAATAGAGTGGAGAGTGGGATATTACTTTCTCACATACTCTGGTGCCTCATATTTGACCATGTACCCTGGAGGGGGAGACCTGGTGGCACTCAGAGGAAGGACAGCAGGTCACCAAGAAGAGACTTGAAATCTCCCTTTTGACACCAGCCATCCCTCCACTCCCCACTGAAACAACCTTGTTCCTTCATGAGTAGTGAGTAGTGAGCAGGTGCATACCCTTACAGTCCCCAGAATCTGCCTAGAGTTTGTTAGAAATGTGGAATTTGGGAGCCAGCACTGACTGACTGAAACAGAATCTGAATGTCTCCATCATTTCTAGAGGATTTACCCTCCTGTCACATTTTAAGGCAAACTGGAGCTTATTTCCTCACAGCTGAATTATTCCTAATTATAAAGATCTTTAATAATGGCCTCCAGGTTGTCAGAATGTGAGGTACTCTTCTGAGATGAGAGATGTGCGCTCAGCCGGAACTACACTTGTACTGGTTTTTTTGTTTCTCCATATGAAGTGGAGAATTGGTCTTTCAAGGTTGGTAAAGAATTGTGTGGATGTTTTGATGGGAATTGCATTGAATCTGTTTTTCTCCACTTAGTTTGATGTCGCCTATAGGCTTACTATATATTGTCTTTATTATGTTTAGGTATGTGCCTTGTATCCCTGCTCTCTCCAGGACTTTCATTTCCAAATTAATTCTTCAACATTTGGAACATGAAGCCATGTTATTCAGATCCTTGCTTCAGAGATGTACAACTAATAGTCCTTAAATGATACCCATTGTTTTAGTATATTAAAAAAAAAACAGATAGCTAGTTAGGGCCCCGAGGGGCCTGCTGAGACTGAAGCACCAACCAAGGACAATGCATGGACTAAACCTAGGCCCTTTACAAAGATGTAGCTGAGAGCAAGGTCAGGCTTCATGTGGGTTCCCTAGTAAGGGGAGGGGGGATCTGTGTCTGACATGGACTCACTTGCCAGCTTTTCAATCACTTCCCCCTGGCAGGACTGCATTTCCAGGGCACAGGCCAAGAGGCAGCATTCAGTTCTGATAGGAAGTGATGAGCCCAGGGGTGGGACTGGGGTGGGGGGAAGAGGCTGCCCCTCTTGTGAGGAATAAGGGGGGAAGGCAGGAAGAAGAAGGCATTGGGGCCTGGGAGGTGAGCAGGGTAGTGTTACAAACCAGGATGTAAAGTGAATAAATAAATAAGTTTTTTAAGAAAGCAGATGGTATATATTTAATATAATATATACATGCTTAAATATTTGAAAATATGTGGATGTATTTATAATTTTTAAGAAAGTATGTAAGTCTTCACTACTTTATGAGTGGTTAAAAATAGTTTTTTTTTTCTTACAGAAAAATTGTTTGTTATAAATACCAAAAGTGTAGCATCTAGAAACTAAGCAACAAGATAATTTACATGACCCCAGGTGATTGTTACTTTACATTTTTGCTGGTAAATAATTTCAGATTTGTAATTTTTAGACATGCCACTAAAAATCTGATTATTGATTTAGATATTTTCATTGTATTAGCAATAGTCAATCATTTATGAAAACAAATCTACATATCACCCCTTATTGTTTTAGTGATCAGTTCTGAGTTCTTGTATAAGCAGTGTAGGCCAATTTTTTAAGTCTTCATTTCACACAAGTAAAAAAAATTTCCCTGGTAACCAGAAGATACAGCTTACACGGAACTAGGCTGTTGATACAATTTCCTTTTTTTCTCAGCTATCATATAAAACGATGAATGACTAAACTTATCTTAGAATGCATTCACAGCACGGTCACATACTGATACAAGACCCGTTGGTGGTTAGGAGCAGATCTAATTTCTGTCCAGAATTTAGAAATGTTTTGACTTGGAAAAATAAGCCACTACTTAAAGAAATTTATGTTGCATGTGGTTTGAGTTATTAGTAAGATATTCCTTAAAAAGGATTTTAAATGATTATGACTTTTGAAGTAATATTTCCATATGAAGTCATATTTCCCTCTTGTTCCATTTCAAATTAAGTCCAGATGAGATTTTTGTTTGCTTGTTTGTTTGTTTGTTTAAGTTAAACAAATGAAATTACTCCAGAAATGTGTTCATATTTATATAGAAAGAGAAATTGTATAGCACGGACATGTGGTAGACTGCTTGATACATTTTTAGATATATATAAACAGTTAAGAAAAGCTGCATTATCAATATTTCAAGCCACTCTTGCAGAAGTATAGAAAATTAGAATTCCGAAGCAGGGCGTGGTGGCGCAAGCCTTTAATCCCAGCACTCGGGAGGCAGAGGCAGGCGGATCGATGTGAGTTCGAGGCCAGCCTGGTCTACAAAAGTGAGTCCAGGACAGCCTAGGATACATAGAGAAACCCTGTCTCGAAAAACAAAAAACAAAAAACAAAAAACAAAAAAAAAAAAAAAAAGAAGAAAATTAGAATTCTATATAATGCTGAGAAAGGAATGAATGTTGACAAACTTAGAATACTAAGTATCACATACTAAAAGATTATGTCAAAAGCAGATAAAATGGCAACAGTTTTTAATTTAAAAGTCTTCAAACATAAATAAAACAAAAATTAATATTTTTTACCTTTTTGAAGGGACTCTGAGTTAAAATCATCTGGAATATTATTAAAGAGATGAAATATCTGAATACATGTTTGTATGTTTAAAACTGCCTTCTGCAAAGATGTAACCAAGAACTCAGAAAATATTGGCCACAGGTTTCAAAGGAAAAGTGTGCACTAAAGTTTAATTTTTCTTGAAAATGTTGAATGTTTATCTCTGTTTCTGTAGCTCTTGTCCATAATCATGTAGAGATATCACCCGTCAGTAACAGTTAGTGACCACCACCTTGTGCTTTTTTCTTTTATTTACTTCTCTATTGATTATTTTATTCTAGTAAATAAACTTCTTCCTTAAATACCATAAAAAGTCATAAGTGATACAGGGGGATGGTATCTCAATATGCAGTTTGTTAGGTAAGCTGCTCACCAAACGATTGGCTAGAGGGTTGCAACTAAGAATCGGTTCTGATTTATTATACTGACAGCCGACATTTGGCCTGATATGACCCTTCTAATTGCCTAATAATTGATTTTATATCCCCATGGCTTTTAAAAAAACATTTTTATACTTTTAAGCCCTTTGAAAAAATGGTAGGCTTTGTAATTTTGCCATTTAAATTAGGGTATATCTGAAAAAGTAAATTGGCTGTGTACTAAAGAAAAAAAATCTATCTCATTTATTCTTTTAAGCCATTGCAGACTTTTCAGAAATATTGTATTCCAAGCAGGGTTCACACTTAGATGGTGTTATTCTCAATACTTAGTGTTTTCTTGAAAAGAAATACTGATAATTACAGAATTTAGATTCAGGGTCTTTTAAAGCCCTCTAATTTCTTTAACTCTTCTGAGTTCTAACTCTATAAAGCCTCCATGTCTGTGATGTGGCCTCTTCAACTGTACTGTCATTGCCTAGTTTTTGAATTAAGTGGTACATATTATATAGAGCCTCGTTCAAGGTAGAGGCAAGAGATGGAGGTTAATCAGGAGAAGAAATACAGAGGCAACAAAGGGAAGGTGGAGGCTGAATGCAGAGGAGATTACCGAGTGAGTCAAGATGGTGCTGTCACCATGGAATTTTGCTGAGGTAGAGTTGAGAGCACAGCAGAAAAATATTACCTACACTGTACGTGTTTAGTTATTTTTTTAAAGCTTTTATATTTATCCAAACTAAGTATTTCATTGGATGATTGCCTAGACACAAAGACTGAGCTATCATATTTTGAAATTGTATTTTGTATTGAAGGTTTAACCCATGAATTCATTTAATATCTAAAGTCACCTTATAAAATGGATGCTGTTGTCATCAACTCTATTTTACTCAGGAATCTGCAGGTAATTAATGTGTTGTATTCATTTTATTCCTCTATGATTAGTATGTTTTAGGGAAAGATTATGAACTCAGCGAAGCTGGCTTTTGAATCCTGGATCTGAGACATTCTCCCAGGAAACACCTTCGTTCCAGTTCTCTATAACCTGCCTTCAGACCACTGTAAGCTTTAGCTCCAGTGAACATGTGTTTTGACTACCTGGTCACTGCACAATCCACTGGGTAAGAGGAGGCAGCAGAATGACTGAATCTATTCATGTCCAGGTCAGGAGTAGTATTAGTTTGTAAGTCTTCCTAAAACACTTCCAATTTTTTTTTAATTAATAACACATTTTTATTGAAAATTAAAATAATTCATATTACATCTCATTTTCTATCCTATCCCATGCCTCCTCCCATTCCTCCCTCCCTCCCACTTTCACCCCAATCCCCCTTCCAATTTTAAGGGAGATGCCTGATGAGAACATAAAAATTAACACTGACTCCATAGACTACTTGATTGTGAAAACCCAGTTAATGAAGTAACTTAAAAGCATGCAAGGGAAATATTTTCAAGCAGGAATAGTTGTCCATTAAATAAAACATTTGCCAAACAACTCCTGGTACTTCTGTGCAGCAAACTTAATTCTTTATTTTCCAACTCATTTTTTAAAAACAATTTCACAGTATTGCTTTCTCTTTACTCTTCTCAAGTGTGTAGGTTATGTAGCTCTCACATAAATATGGAGAACAAAAGGAAAATACAGTCACTTGATGATTCATAAGGACTGTAAAGGGAAATAACAGCAATAGGACAGTGGGAAATAATTGATTGAATTCTGATGATGTCTGTAATATTCAACTTCTTATATGAATATTATTTTAGAACCACTATATACAATAGCAAATTAGACTAAGTGTGTTTGTTTTCGTTGAAATCATCTTCAACATAAAATAAAATATACCAAGTAATCTGTTAACAAATACAAATTAATAATTCATATCTTATTAAATTACCTGACATTCTGGATGACACCATGTTACATCCTGAAATATTTTAACTTTAGCCCCCCCCTTTCACTTCCATATATGTTGTCCTTTGATGTACTTAAACATAAACACTCAAGCCTAGTTTACTTAAATGTAAGTAATATAAGCTGGAAATACTTAAATAATACCGTTGACAGAGTCTAGAGAGGATCCATCTGCGGGAAAATCTGTTTAAAAATTATCTCGTGAAAGGTCTTTTTATTCTCTTTAAAGCTCTTGGCAAAGGCTTCAATAAGTTTTAGCAATACCAACTTTACATAAATTTACCTAACAAGAATGATAGAAGCTTGATTAATGGAAAACCATTATACCCATTTGCTTAATTCTAGAGATTGCATGTCACCTTCCCTTCTGTTTTGCCCCAGTGTAGAGCAGGCCAGCACTGAGGAAGTTCTTCAGAGTGTGAAATTGCCCCACGGTGTTGTCAAGCAGTCAAGAATAGTTTATGGATGTGGTCGTTTATCCTGACTGTCTGCTTGATCTGATAGAATCTTCAAATTAGAAAAGAAAAATCACCATCATTTTGTGACACTATTTGATCTAGTGGATTTAAGAAGTAGGTGCCAATCTCTTTCATTTCAAGCAAGACACTAAATTTAAGTGAAAAAAATATCAAAAATTAATTTTAAGAATCATAATTTTTGTTATGTGAACATTGTAGCATAAATTCTTTTTATAAGACCAGTTTTACCAGCATGCCTTCCCTTGTGTGGAAAACAAGTACCAGTACAACCCATCTTGGCTCTTTTGTTTCTAAAATTCAAAGGAATTGCATCATTGATTTAGGAGTCCCCTGAAATGTGTAATTGCAAAAACATTTTGGAAATTAAAATGCTATATTCTTTTACTCATCCATTACTACTGAGGTGTTAAAATAATTTATTCCATTATATATTAACAATTGCTTGATGCATTGAAAGATAATTTGCCATGTAATTTTGTTAAACCTAAAACCTAGCATATTTTCTTGATAATATCATTAATATATCAAGAGTAAATAAAATGTTTAGTGGTAGGCACATTAATTATCGCCTTCATCTATCGGTGTTTAAAACTTAGAAATAATTAAATGTGCTTTAATAAGATATGGTTCTGAGGAAGCAAGATCGTTTATGAATTGCTAGAGGTGCGTGGAACTGCGTTTCCCCTGAGAGACGAAATTTATGCCTAACACCCCGCTGATTGTTCAGAAGGTAAAGAACCAATAGCTGCATGTACAGAGGTTTAATTTAAAGTGTGTTTCTCACTAGGCTGCTCACAACACTTAATTAAACTCTGCTGTTTTGGCAATGACAAATGCTGTAGTGCTGAAGGAGCCCGAGTCACGGTGACTGAGACGCTGTCGTAATTTCTTTCATGTGAACTGGTGGGCAGATCCAGGTCAGAAAGAAAGAGAGAATAAAAGAAGATGTATTTAAGGCATTTGGACAAAGTTGCTAGTTTTAAGAATCTATTCCAGGCTTAAAACATTGCTTAATTTAAAGAATGTTTAAGTTCTGTGGTATTTGTGCAAAATATGCCACATGACTGGGGACATCTATTTACAACATATTTTAAGTCATTATGCATTGTGGAAATATTTTTCTTTTTAATCAGCTATTAGAAAACATGAAATAATTTAAATTTAGCTAGATACACCGAGATTTACTTCTAGGCACATGTTCATACTATCTTCTGTATGTAGTTTATACTATGGATATGTTTATTTCTAAAAAAAAACATTCAAAATGGAGGAAGTCTATTATGTATTTAAAAGTTTTAAAAGATCTCAAATTTTCTGTTTATGCAGAGTAAAGTAGAAATATAAATGATTTTTCTTTAACAGTCGTTAGTAAAGAAACAATTAGTTCGAAAGCTGTCCATATGATTCCTTTGCATAATACTCTCAATTTTTGTTTTCAAGGTTCATATGGAGATCCCCACTGTAAATGAGATGGGATGTGTTTTCATATTTTTCTTACTTCACAGTAATACCAAAGCGAGAACCAACAAACTATAGAAAACTACTACAAATTCAGGAGTCATTTGTGCTGGTGGATACCTACAGCTCACTTAGTTCCCAAGACAATGTGTGCGTTCATTACTTACAATGTGTACTCTGAATAGTGGAAAACTGACAGAGAAATTAGGACATGTGTGAGAATCACACTTTGAAGACCTCAGGGTTCCGATTTGTGTGGCCTGTCTTCAGAACTTTATCCAGTGCAGTTGAATAACATCTTGACCGGTTGAAATAACACAGTGAAACCCCCCAAAATCAAACCAAAGGCCAAGTGAAGCACACACCGTAGTGGTTTTCTTTCTCATTATAAAGGCCTTTACTCTTAGTTAAAGATTTATATTGATGCACTGAACTTAGAAATCTTCAAATTCCTGTTAGGTACAGAAGTCACAGGCTGGCAAAGTCAAGGAAATGCATAATAAGGAAGAGCAGATGAATGATAGCTTTAGAAGCAAAGCAAAGCACACTGTATCCAGGACCTGGATCTAAGTTTCTCAGCATCCAAGATTTTGTTTTTGTTGTTGTTGTTGTTGCTTGATTGCCACCACATCTCTCAAAAGCTAACATGTGACAGCTCCAACAACAGAAGGTGAGGTTCTCCACCATTGCACTCATCCTAAGTATGAACATGTTAAAAAATCACGACAGATGACGGACTCAATACTGTGGGTTAAAAGTTTATATTGAAAATAGTTTTATCTGCCCTACATATTTGGCTAAACTCATTTTCTTTTCTTACTGCTGCCATAATTTAAAATGCATTGAACTTAGACTATAGGATAATACAAAAATTTAAGAGCATCAAGATTGTAATTGGGGAGGGTGTATCTCAGTTGTAGAGTGCTTGCCTGTCTCTTAGGATGTCTTGTACTTAAACCCTGGTACAAATAAATGAATAAATATAAATAAATAATAAGAAAAGCAAAGAATAAAATCTTCATTATGTGATGGGTGTCCACTCATTTCTTACTTGAAGCTCTATATAGTAGAAAATGTCAACCTTGCAAGAATTTTTGTTTGTTTGTTTTTACCTTATTTTGCCTGTGGAATCCTCCACGTATGTTAGTGCTCAGGTTTTGATGTTATAATAACATTAAATATTCTACAAGAGAATACAATAAAAAGTAAAAATATAACTAATCCATTTGGGGTCTGGATTAGGATCATTCTGGAATAAGGTGCCTTTAAAACTCCATAATAGATGCATTAAATCAAATTTGATACTAGAATTTTAATGTAAACAGGAAAAAAATAATTGATTTCTATAACAATGACTAACCTTGTCTTTGATCTTAAGTAATAAATACAAATTTTGTTCAAGGGAATGACTCACAGTTCTCATTCTTTGTGGAATAAGTTACATAGTCGACCAAAAGAATTCTCCAAAATAATATGTTAAAAGGACTTGTGTGAAATATCTAGACTAAAACTAAAACAAAAACATTCACACCCAAAATAAAGTTTAGTCCTGTTCACCAGCAGAAAAGAACTTACTTTATTTATTTTTGTTTTATTAGTTTAGCCCTCTGTCAGATGTAGGGTTGGTGAAGATCTTTTCCTAATCTCTAGGCTGTGGTTTTGTTATGTTGACAGTGTCTGCTTCACAGAAGCTTTTCAGTTTCATAAAGTCCATTTATTAATGGTTGATCTTAGGGCCTGGGATGTTGGAATTCTATTCAGGAAGTTGTTTCCCGTGCCAATGAGCTCAAGGCTCCTCCTCCCTTTTTTTTTCTAACAGATTTGGGGTATCTGGTTTTATGTTGAGATCTTGAATTCACTTGGACTTTAGTTTTGTGCAGGGTGATAAATATGGATCTATAGGCATTTTTTACATGTAGCCATCCAGTTAGACCAGCACCATTTGTTGAAGATGCTATCTTTTTTCCATTGTATGGATTTGCCTTCTTTGTCAAAAATCAAGTGTCCATAGGTGTGTGGGTTTATTTCTGGGTCTTCAATTTGATTCCCTTGATCCACCTGTCTGTTTCTTTGCCAGGACCATGCCATTTTTTTTAAAAGATTTTTTTATTTATAACTTATACAATATTCTGCCTGAATTTGCACCTGCACACCAGAAGAGGGCACCAGATCTCAGTGTAGATGGTTGTGAGCCACCATGTGGTTGCTGGGAATTGAACTCAGGACCTTTGGATGAACAGCCAGTGCCCTTAACCTCTGAGCCATCTCCCCAGGCCTACCATGCCATTTTTATTACTGTTGCCATACACTACATCTTGATATCAGGGATGGAAATACCACCAGAAGATCTTTTATTCTACAGGATCATCTTAGCTATTTGAGGTTTCTTTTTCTTTTTCTTTCTTTCTTTTTTTTTTTTACGAATGAAGTTGGGAATTGTTCTTTCAAGGTCTGTAAAGAAACGAGGTATGAGCAAGACCACATCACATTCATATCTGACAGAATTTAGACCTCCTTTTGTAGTGTCTAAGTGAAGTTGATCAAATGACCTCAGTTTCTCTGACTTCTCAAAAGTTTTCTTTCATATTTATGCAATTTTTAGTATTTGAAAATAACTTATCCTCACACTGAAACGTCTTTTCCTCACGGCAGAGGCTATATTCATTACTAAGATAAGAATATTTCATTTTGACCTAAATGCCACCTTGCTACAGATGGGCTATTTGATGAGCCCATCAGAATGAAGCTGTCCACCTTCTTCATTTCAGAGCTGAGTTATCTTCACAGCACAAACTCTGAGAGGTCGATTTTTTTCCTGTATATTTATTTGTTTCCTGTCTTAAGTTAAAACTCTTTGGCTGTGATTAAAATATCCTTTGTTCCCCACACCAAGCCTTCCACACTGATAACAATGGTTGGCATTTAAATTGTTTGGTAAGGTTTTCCTGAAAGAAGGAGCTAATGAGTAAATGGAGTAAAATGTTCAATCTACCTCAATGTTGATTTTTGCTACCACTGTGGAAGGAAGGGTCTTCGACAATTGTTACCATGTTTGTCCTCCATAGCATTGACATCCTCTCCGCTCTCCACTGGAGAGAAACCCATTTTAAAACAGCAAATTTCCATATCTGAGATCACCAACCATAATCTTCTTGGAGTTTAAGAAACATTCCCCTATAAGAAGAAACACAGAGTAGAGACGTAATATTTCTCTTTAGTATTCCATTATTATTTACTTTTGTGAGAATGCCTCAGTAGGTGTGGGGCAGGGGACCTGCACATGACCCCCTGCATATGTGTAGTAGGTCTGAGGACAAAGTGCAGAAGTTAAGTTTTTCCTTCCTCCTTATGAGTCCCTGCAATTAAACTCAAGTTGCCAGACACTTATATCACTGAGACCATCTTATTACTGGTCCCAAGACAATGTTTTTTTTTAATTTTTATATTTCCTTTTATTGAAAATAGATTCTTCTCTCATACAATGTATCCTGAGTATAGTTTCTCCTTTTCTCCTTTCTTCCCAACTCCTCCCCACCTCTGCTCCCTTCTGTATCCATTTTCTTTCTGTCTCCCATTAGAAAGATCAGGCTTCCAAGACAACCAAACATGGGAGAGTAAAATGTAATAAGATGATGCAAAACCTGCCATATTGGAAATTTACATGGCAATGCAACAGGAGAAAAATATTCCGAAAAGCAAACACAAGTGCTTGAACTCACTTGTTTCCTCACAGTCATGAGATCCATAAAACCACAAAGCTAATAGCTATAATATATACCTAGAGGACCTGGTGAAGACCCAGGTAGGCGCTGAGCTTGCTGCTTACACATCTATAAATAATATCAATAAATGACTCCCAAGGGCAATTTGCTATACTCATAGATGAGTGCCCTATCCAGTCATCTTCAGAGAAGCATCTTCCAGCAGCAGGTGGGAACACATGCAGAGACCCACAGGCAGACATTACACTGAGAAAGAGTCTAAATGGGAATTCTCCATCAAATCCCTCCCCTTAGACCTCAGGGAATCCCGTGTAAGAGAAGGTGGAAAGACTGTAAGAGCCAGACCAGATTTGATCACTTTCCCTTGGTGGGGAGACCCTGTGAGCACACAGAAGAAAGGGAAGCAAGCTATCTGGATGAGACGATAGGGTGTGGTCATATGGTGGGGGAGGAGGTTCCCTTCTGTCAGAGGTCTAGGGAAGGGGAATAGGATGGAAGAGGGAGGGACAGTGGGAACAAATGGGAAGATACATTCTGGATGTAATGTGAATAAATTAGAATAATAATAAAAAAAAAAGAACTGGAGGGGGTGGAGGACACCAAGATGACAAGGCTTTCTCAATCAACTAAGCTCATATGAGGTCTAAGATAGTAACTTATGTGACAGAATACCAATGTCCTCATGTTTATTTTAATAAGTATCCACTGTTATTACAGATGATAAGCACTGTTAGACAGTCTAACACCTCAGAGGCTGCAATAACATTAAAGAATAACATATAAATTGAGTAGGATATAATAATTTCATACAGTAAGAATTCTTTGGTTTGTTTTAGTTGTATTTGACTTCAACAATAGTCACTTACACTTGTTCAAATTCCTCCTGAACCATTCATTCTATCTTCGCTATAGCATGCTTGAGCACATAGAAGGAACAATTTGTAATAAAGAAATTCGTGGGCTGGAGAGATGGCTCAGCGGTTAAGAGCACTGACTGCTCTTCTAGAGGTCATGAGTTCAATTCTCAGCAACCACATGGTGGCTTACAACCATCTACAATGTGATCTGATACCCTCCTCTGGCCTGCAGGTGTACATGTAGGCAGAGCTCTGTACACATAATAATAAATAAATAAATACTTTTTAAAAAAGAGAAATTTGTAGTGAAGAAGTTGTAGTTACAGGTCATTATTCCTATCAGTCACTAAAGGACCCTTTGTCTATAGCTTTTCCATATTTACATTCCCCTAGAACTTCCAGAAAGCTAAACAGCTTTTAGAACTCAAACCACTTCTCCCTCCTATATCTCCTGCCATGCACAAAATAAGCTTAAACAGCAAAGCGATCTTAGCCGGAATCAGCTGTCTGGACACTCAAGTCTCTGTGCTCACAGCCCGTCACTTTACACGCAATGGCCACACAGCACACTTGAGTGATGGAGGCTAAACTTCATGTCCCCAACATTTAAAGAAGCAATTCAAAGCAGATAGTGAGCAATTCAGCCAGGGCCTATTTACCCTTATCATTTTATTTTAAACCGGTAACTTTAAAACCAGACAATTTTAAATGGTAGATAAAAGGCAGTGAAATTGATGAATGCCTTTTGGCAAGTACAGTAGAGTTTCCATGGGGGCTTTATACATTATTGACACTGTCAGTGATTTTGATGATTGTGGCTACAGCTGGGATGTTATTATTACCATGTTGCTGTACTTCTGTTGGGCGGCTATTCCGTGGTCACAGCTGGAAGTGTTAGTGGCATTTGATGTTCATGACCTGCAGTAATTGTACCATTTTATAAGAGGAGTTCAAGAAATCCATAGTCAAGAATTAAGCTGCACCAGACCAAGTGACTTACACTGGTAGGAAATGGAATGAGCTGGAGTGGCCTCAGTCAGAATTCAATAGTTGCCACGAGAGACTGAGCAGGTTGTTATGAGGGTAATGTTATTGTACAATGGCACCGATCTGCACAGGAGTCTGGGGTTGCTGTGTTGGCACTGATACATTTCCTTCAAGGCTGTCCTTGGGCAGGGAATTTTGTATGCCTTTAAGGCCAAGTGAATTCTACTCCACAGATGTATTGTGTGGTGAATAACCCTTGTACTTTCCCTAAATTTGTTTTTCAGATTATTATAAAAGTAATACATGTTCATTATGGATAATGTGCACAACACAACAAAGGATAGAAAATAAATTTAAAACCACACTTAATCTTAGTGCTCAGAGGTAAGCAATTTAATATTTCCTTGGATAGCTTTCCAAAACATATACATATTCTATATTTTGTATATATATGTATACATATGAATAAAACTGAATTAATTATATGAAAATTTTATTTTCTAATTCTACCTTTTTATACTTAAGAGTAGATATTAAGTAATGAATTTCATTATAGATAACCTTTAGTTATCTAAATTCAGCCAGACAGATCAAAATTTTATAAACCAGAAACTATATGTACACAAATTTTTCATTGAAAAGCATGCAGTGTTAATGGTGTAGGGCAATTACCAACATGTCCTGGCTTGCCAATATTCGTTTTTTTCAGCTTTTCTCTGGAAAAAAAAAAAGAACCTAAAATTAAAGGAAAGATGGGAAGTTTTTAGTGAAGAAAATGAACAATGTGGTTGATGAACACAATTTTCATTTATCAATGGACAAGGATGGGTCACCACAGTAACGAAAAAAAATCGAGATATTCACATGTGTGTCCCGTGCCACCTTGTGAGCATGCCAAATAGTCATTTCGTCTCACCACCACTGAGTAAAAGGAATGTAGCCCTCCTAGTTGCAAGATATTAGTTACCTTTTAAACATTTAGCAGCAGGGCTAAGGAGCCTGAAAATGCCACCTCCTGTAGCAAGGTGCGACTGACAATGGAGGGAGGGGGCACCAACCCACCTATAAAACCTTCGACAAAAAAAAATTTGTCTTACCTACAAGAAGTGTAGGAGTAATGATGGAGTAGAGATCGCGAGAATGACAAACCAATGACTGGCCCAGTTCAAGATTCACCCCATGGGAAAGAGCCAACTCCTGTCACTATTAGTACTCTGCTATGTCTGCAGACAGGAGCCTAGCATAACTGTCTTCTGAGAGGCTTCATCCAGCAGCTGATGGAAATAGATGCAGAGACGCACAGCCAGACAATGGGCTGAGCTTAGGGAATTTTGTGGAAGAGTGGGAGGAAGGATTGAGGGAATTAGAGCGGTAAGGGACACCACAAGAAGAACTACAGAGTAAACTAACCTGGTCGCAGGGGGACTCACAGAGACTGAACCGCTATCCAAAGAGCATGTAAGGGCTGGATCTAGACCAGGTCATACACATATGTAGCAGATGTGCAGCTTGGTCAGCATGTGGGTCTCTTCACAATGGGAGTAAGGCTGTCTATCTGTGACTCTGTTGCCTGCTTTTGGATCGCTTTTCCCCGGCTTGGCTGCCTTGTCTGGCGTCACTGGGAGAGCATACATTTAGTCCTGTTGAGACTTAACATGCCAGGTAGTTTGGTACACATGGGGTGCTTCCTCTTCTATGAGAAAAAGGGGGGGGGGAAGGAGTCAGGGGAGTGGGCATGAGGGTAGAATTAGGAGGAGGAGAGGGAGGGCGCTGGGATCAGATTGTAAAGTGATTGAATAAATACATAAATAAGTAAATAAACATTGTTGCCAACCCTCTTCTGTTTCTACGTATTATGAAGAATTTGTTTTACCTAAGTTCTTAGCAAGCAATGACACGTTCTATAACACACATACCTTGTGTCCTGGTCCATGACAGTAACCTAACCTCCTCATTAATCTCTCTGCTTCTTTCTTTTAATTTCTAAAAAAAAAAAAAAGTCTTTTGTTCTGACAATTGCACGCGTGTATTTTCACTTCTTATTATACTCTTTATCTATACTATTTTCCCTAATGAAACTGTCCTGCCCAGCAAATCTTCATCTAACCATCATGTTGTTTGTGAATGTGCGACCTGCCGAGCTCAGTTAGACTTGCTTGTATGAGCATGGGTGGGAAGGTATTCACTTGACCATGGACAACTCATGAGTGGATGCACTGCTAAAGAGACAGCCCCTCCCTCATCCACTGTTAACTATCTGTCATCCTTTGGGGAGTTATGAAGCCTCATGAATCCTTCCTCCTTCCATGATAAAACGTATGTGGGCCCACTCTTATGTGGGGCCTTGTGAGAGTAATCACATACTACATCTATGTCATGTCCAGAAAACATGTTTATGCAACTATCTCCCCCTCCTCCACCTATAATATTTTTTTTCTTCTGCTCCCTCTGCCAGGATGTTTCTTGGACCATGAAAAGTGTTATGTAACAGACCGGCTGTAGGCTGAATACTCCACTACCTCATATTATTGTGAGTCTCTGCATTAGCCACTACCACCTTCTATAGAATCTTCTTTGACAAACGGCTGAGGGCGGCACAGTACTAGGCTTGTAAACAGTTCTCAATCCAATCAGGAAGTGGTTGGTTACCTTCCACCATGTTTACCACCGTTTCGCCAATGTGCATAGATTATTAGGATGGTTATTACCGCAGTTCACAGAGTTAATAGCTGGGTAAGACTCTTGAAAACTTTTCCACCTCAGCAGACTTCATAGAGTAACTGGAGCAGTTTTGGTCCTGTTTCTGTTTTATCTCCTTTTGTATCTGTTATATCTTAAAATTGTTTCCATTGGCCTATGCTGGTCATATGACTTAATCTAAATCAGCAAAGTGTCCCCCAAAACTCACGAGTAATCTGTGAAAAGCACAAATTGTGTAAGGCCAAGGTGGGAATTAGAGAACTTCACCAGGCTCTGGGATGGCTAGTTAGTTAGATATGATGGTGGATGTCTCTATTTAATACCTCCTGAAAAGATTAACAGTTGAAGAGGAAGGGAGGGGGGAAACGGAGAATACAAGTGAGGGGAGAACAGTTGAAATGTAATCTGAATAAATTAATTAAATAAAAAAGAAAAGATTAAGGATTGAATGGATAGACAATAAGTTGATGACCTTCTTTAATGTGAATGACCTTCCTCTCATCAGTTGAAGGCTTACACTAGGCTGACCATCCTTAGTTAAGAGACCAGGAACATAACCCTGTCCATGTGGTGAGACAATGGTCTTTTCCTATCTCTGTACTTGCATTTAATAATTTGTTCTTCCTGGGTTTTGGGATTCCTAGCTTCAGCTTGGAAACTCGACCGTTAGTTCAGTTTTTTTTTTTTCCAAACTTTTTAGCTTGAATATTGACTTTAGCACTGGCTTTTCTTGATCTTCAGCTTGCCACCTGTAGATCTTGAAATTTGTCAATATCGACATTTGTGTGAGCACATGTTTTAAGAATATATTTCCTTATCAATTTATACCTATCACCTCTTTGTTCTGTTTCTTTGGATAACTTTAAAGTAAAGTTTCCCTGAGGGAGCTAAGGTTTGAAACCACAAACAAATAAAAGCATTTTTTTTTTTTACAACAGCAAATGAATGCAGCCAGTCTACATTCCAATCAATAAATAAATGGCTGTCAAAAATTTGGTACATATTTATGATGAAATTTTAGCCGATTGTTGAGGTTAATAAAATTAGGAAATATACAGGAAAATCAGTGAAACTGGCAAGCACTATATTAAGGTTACCGAGGTTTAGAAATACCATATGGTCTTTTACATAAGCCAATCCTATCTTATAATTGTTGTGTGTGTATCTAGGCAGATATAACTGATGGTAAAGGCAAGAGCCTAAGAAGGGAATAGAGAGATGTAGAAAATGCTTTAAGGGGGGAGACAAAGAATGAAATAAAACACATAGTCTATTAAAGGTGAAAAGTGGGACCCATGGAGCCATTTTTGAGGAACCATAACTTTGTATTAGAGTTTCTTCAAATTTTATTTGCTTCTATTTTTCTTATCTTGTTTTGCCATATTGATATTCTTGGATAATCCTTAACAGCAATATTAAGAACCTACCTACTGTCTTGAGTTTAATGTGAGGAGGAAAATTGTCAGTCCTTACTATCAAATGTAAATTTGTTTTTATCAATGCCCCTTCTAAATCGATCTGTTATCTATTCTTTCAATATTTTATTATGAAATATCATTGTATTTTTTATCAAATGTAGATTTTCATTTGCTTAAAGTATGGTACAAGTTTTCTTCTACATTCTATAAGTATAAATGTAAATTTTTATGTTTTAAACAATGAATTCTTAGGACAATTTATATTTGACCATGATGCTTATCCGTTTCAATTCTCCAGGTATAGTATTCTAATGTTTTATTTTATTTTATTATTTGTTTGGAGAGTCTACTGCATGGCTCTGTGACCTCCACCTTCATGTCTGTTAATGGCTTTTGTGTCTGCATTCACAAAGGTTGGCTATTATTTTATGGACTTTTTTATTTGTTTATTTGTTTGTTTTAAAACAGAGGTTCTCTGTGTAGTCTTGACTGTGCTATAACTCACTCTGTAGACCAAGCTGGCCTCAAACTCACAGACATCCAAATCCCTCTGCCTCCCAAGTTTTAATCCTGAGATTAAAAGTGTGTGCCAATACTGCCCAGCATATGGATTTATTTTTATGTGATGTCTTCATCTGGCTTTTTAATCAGTTTAATATCAAGAATGAATTGGAAAGGGCAAGCAAAATAGCTCAGTGAGTAATTATCTGCATGCCTGAAGATCTAAGTTCAATTATTGAAACCCATGTGAAGGAAAGAAGCCAGTTTTGCAGGTTTTTTTCTGATATCCACATATATGTCTTCATATAAGTACATTAATCATGGACACACACACATATATAAATATATACACACACATGCATGCACAAACACATAATTACAAATATATATATATATGATAGAAAAATATAACAAATTTAAAATAATTATTGATTCTTAAATTTCTTTTGAAAAAATATTCAAAATTTTATTCTTAGCTATTTGAATTTTTGGTAAAATTTACAATTTATACTGTTTAGTCAAAACTTTCATTTGTAGAAAGACTCAGAATGTTAGTATCATATCCTATTTATAGTTTCTCCTTCTTAGATAAGTTTGGCAGTTTATTATATTTTACAAGGTATTTTCCTTGTTTGCTTATGTAATTTGTTCAGTGATAGATTTTCTTATTATTCTTTTAAAATATTTATTTTCTGATTTCTGGAGTGGTATTCAAGTTTTATTTTTTGCATTTAGAGGTCTTTGTTCTTTATTTTAATCAAAATAAAAATTGTTTAACCTGCTTTTTATGTGTATCTTACATAGTTTGCCCCCCTCTTTTTACATGTATAATGTGGTCTGCATTCATGTTCACCTTTGTGTGAGTTCACGTACGTGTGAGGCTGGATGTGTGTATCAAATGTCTCCCTATATTGTTCTACTTTATTTATTGAGACAGAGTCCCTTACTTTACCCACAGTTTGTGAAATCATGTAGTCCAGGTGGCCCTCTTCTCTCAGGCATCTCATGTCTACTTCTCTCAGATGTTGGAATTAGTGGAAACAGGTACACATGCTCAGGTTTTGATAGGTCATGTGTGTCCAAACTGTGTTCCTAGGCCTCACAGAGCAAGCTTTTTATTCCCCAGAGACATTTACCTATTCCTTTCCAACCATGTATTTACCTTTTTTTTCTTTTTCTTATGTTAAATTAAGTTTCTTTCTCTTTTTCTAAATTATTGAGGTAAAACATGAATGATTTGAGATCATTTTAAATATATCGCATCTATACATTTTCTTTTATGTAATGCCATCATTATATCTTCTAAAAGTTTCAATCCAAGTTTTTAGTTCACTTAAATGCACCTCTTAATTTCCTATACTGTCTACTTTAACTACTCATTAAGAATACATTGTTCTATTTTTCACATATTTGTGAACTTCTCTAAGTGCTTAACGTTTTGCTTCTTAGTTTTCTTTCAGTGTGTTTATACAACATGTTTTAGGTGACTCCAAAAGTTTTTAGTTCATTCAAATTGCTTTGTAGCTGTTTAACAGTAATCTACCCAGGAGACTATGGGCAACTTGGAAATGCATGCATTTTGCTTTTTGATGGCAAGTTGTATGGAGGCCCGTCTGATGTTGTTTCTCAAATATAACCCAAGTCTTCCTGTTACTTTTCTTCTGACTTGTTTTACCCGTCACTGAAAATGAGATATAGAGATCTACTATATACATTACTTTTGTTGGCTCTTTCCATGTTTTATAACCTGATGAATAAATGCAATTGTTTTATATTCATTCTAGATTGACGTTCTCCTTGTATATTTATGGTTTTTCCTTTACTTAGTTTTTATAGAACTCTGTCTCATCTAATACTTTAGACCACTACCTGCTTGCATGGCATTCTAATTTTTTCTTTCTTCTACTTTTAAAATTATTTCTGACTTTAAATTTAAAGTGGATGTTTTGCCTAAAGCCATAAATAGAAGAAATTTTTTTTTCTTTAACCGATCGCTGGAGAGTTGAAACTTTACCAACTTTTAATTTTAATTTATATTCATATTTAATTTTTACAATTGAATATAGTGCATGACAGTGCAGGACTTACATTTCCTACTCTGCTATTTAAGCTTTTATGGTGTTTAACTCCTTTATTCCCAAGTGAGTTTCTTCTGATGTGTGAAGTTGTGTTTGCTGTCTTTTAAGATGCCACACCACTTCTCTTCTGTCCTATTATTCAAGCTCATTTAATTGTTCTTTGTACAATTAACTTCTTGTAATTAAGTAGTTCATATGAATAATAACTTTTGTATTTTTCCAAAACGTTTACTTCTGTACAGTTCTCTCCAAGGTGGGCTTTTATTGACACTCAAATTATAATTTGATATTTGCTTGACCATAGATGTTTGTATCTAGTATTGCTTACCAAAGTACACAAATATTCAATTTATACTGATATCCAGTATTTACATTGCAGAGGAATTTTAATCCAGCAACATGGATATTGCTGGCAAGGGATCATACCCAGTCCTGCAGGAATACAGATATACCCTTAGTAACACCTTTAATCCTTCTGGCTGGAATGCACTTCTTTAATCTCTCTGGCTAGAATTTAATACACTTTTAATGCCAGTGGCATTGTAGGGCAGACAAAGTGATGATTCAGAGAAAGATTTAACAGAATGAGTCAGGACATGGGGTAGGATATGCCCACCTCTCATGAGAACAAGCAAGAAGGAGAGCAGAGCAAAGAGAGCAGTCAGTAAACATAATGCAGACAGTACAGGAGGAGAGTAGAGTACAGAAACACAGCAGAGTACATGCAGTCAGTAAAGTACAGGTCAGTGAAGGCAGTTAGGTGCAATTCAATTCATAGAGTTCAGAGGCCATTTTCCAAGTGGAGCCAAGAGAAGTCGGTGAAGAGAGGAGTCGTGAGCAAGAACAGCTGAGTTGAACCAGCCAGCCAAAATTCAGAAGAAACTGGAAAAGTCTCTAATGTTCAAGCTCCACCCAGTGTGGAAACTCATTCTCCTCCTGGCTACCTTCAGATCAGGATGTATAACTCTAGGCTCCTCCAGCGTCAAGTCTTCCTACATGTTTCCATGAGTCCCACAGAGATGACAATGGATAAACCTCTGAAAATGTAAGCTAATCCCACTTAAATGTTTTCCTTTGTAAGAGCTGTCTTGGTCATAGTGTCTTTTCACAGCAATCAAACCCTAACTAAGACAGTGCCTGGTTACCTTTCACTCTGTATTATTTTGTTAACTCCTGTACAGCAATTCAGCTTGTGATAAATTCTTTCATGTTTTCTTTAAGCAGAAATGTCATGGTTTCCCTTTCTTCTCTTCAATATATATTTGCAACATCTGTAGCTCATAGCATTTATTTAAGTACTTAAAGTTCCTTGAGGCATATTGATGCCTGTTTAATTTCATAATTTCTGGTGAGGCATCTGACATTATTAGTAAGACTATTTGGTAAAAGGTGAATTGTTTCTCACTTGCTATTTCTGATGTTCTCTTGTCTTTTGCATAGGATTACTTCGTGTCTCTGAAATATCTTATTGCCATTTGCTGTTTTCATGTGCAATTTACTATGTACCTTCAAGTTTAGACACTTTTACTTATTTTTTTTCAGGCATTACTTCTGAAATCACTTCTCCATCTTGATTTCACACTGTGAAAATGTCGATAATTTTATGGTCTCTAAAAAGGTTTGTGAAACTCACTTATTTTCTTTATTGTGTTTTTATATTACTTAATTTTTGTTGTCTTATTAATATAGACAATTTCAAACTTACTAAGTGATATTTCTATGTGGTGAAATAGGTTACTAAGCCCATCCCCAGTACTTTTAAAATTGTAGTCATTTTACTTTTCAACACCAGAAATTTTGTTATATGGTTAGATCTTATCATTCTTGTATTTGGATTTTCCATTTTGAGAGATGTCATTATTTTATCTTCTTTTTATTTTTATTTTATTTTATTTTTTAATTAATTTATTCAGAATACATCTCAATTGTCCTTCCATCCTTTGTATCCTCCCATTCTTCCCTCCCTCCTTCCCGCTTTCACCCTATTCTCCTCCCCTATGTCTGTGACGGAGGGAGTCTTCCTCCCCCACTATATGGTCATAGGCTATCAAGTCTCATCTTGGTAGCCTGCTTATTCTTTCTTTGAGAGCCACCAGGCCTCCCCATCACAGGGCAGTGGTCAACGATAGCATACCACAGTTCACTTCCGAGTCAGTCCCCACTCTCCATTCAGTTTTGGAGAATGTCTTGTCCATGGGCTAGATCTGAGAAGAGGTTCTATGATTATTGAAAATATTGTCCTTGGTTGGTGCTGTAGTTGAGGAGAACCCCTGGGCCCTTATCTGCCCATCATGATGTTCTTCTTTTAGATTTCCAGGTCCATCAGGATCCTTCTATTTCCCCATTCTCCCATACTTCTCTCACCTAGAGTCCCAGTAGGATGTCCTTACAACTATCATAATCTCCTGGTAAGTGAAGACTTTCATGGGACATGCCTTTTGGGTTAGTGCCCAATTATAAGTAAGTATATACCATGTGAGTCTTTCTGCTTCTGTCTTAACTCACTCAGTATGATCATTTCTAGTTCCATCCATTTGTCCACAAATTTTAGGATTTCCTCGTTTTTTATAGCTGAGTAGTATTCCATAGTGTGAATGTACCACAGTTTTTTTTTCCATTCTTCGACTGAGGGACATTTAGGTTGTTTCCAGGTTCTGGCTATTATGAATAAGGCCAATATGAACATGGTTGAGCATATGTCCTTGTTGTGTGGTAGAGCATCTTCTGGATATATTCCAAGGAGTGGAATAGCTGGGTCTTGAGGAAGCCTTATTCCCAGTTTTTTGAGATAGTGCTAGATAGATTTCCAAAGTGGTTGTAAAGTTTAAATTCCCACCAGCAATGAAGGAGTGTTCTGCTTTCTCCACATCCTCGCCAGCATGTGGTGTCACTTGAAATTGTGATTTTAGCCATTCTGATGGGTATAAGATGGAATCTCAGAGTCGTTTTGATTTGCATTTCTCTGATAACTAAAGAACTTGACCATTTCTTTAAGAGTTTCTCAGCCATTCAATATTCCTCTTTTGAGAGTTCTCTGTTTAGTTCTGTACCCCATTTCTTAATTGGGTTATTTCATTTGGTGGTGTTTAATTTTTCTTTTTGATTTTTAAATGTGAGTTCATTTTGATTTTCTAACATTTTTAAAACAGCAGTTTTCACATCTTTGTCCTGTAAATCCTATGGGACATTAGAAATTGGCAGTCTAATTCTTTTTTTATTTTATTTAAATAGTTTATTCTGATTACATCACAGTTGTTATCTCCTCAATTGTATCTTCTGTTCCCCCTCCCTTGCCCTTTCATCCTATTCCTCTCCCCTAGGTCTGTGACAGAAGAGGATATATCCTCCTATACTATATGATCACAGACTCTCAAGTTTCATCCTGGTAGCTTGCTTACCCTTCCTCTGTGTGCCGCCAGGCTTCTCCACCAAGCGGAACTGGTCACATAGCGGGCACCAGAGTTCATGTCAGTCAGTCCTTGCTCTCTACACAACTGTGGAGAATGGGCTGTCCATTGGCTAGGTCTGGACAGGGGTTCTAGGTTTATGTCATGTCCTGGCCCATGGGAAAAATCAAATCAGGGTCCATCTGAGAGCGAATGGAGATTGAAAGTAGAATACAGAGACATGAGAAATAACGAATCAAGTCAGGAAATTTCTGATCAAGATTCTCTTTAATGCAGACAAGTAAGACTTTAAATAGTAAGGCCAATAGGATCTATTCTCATCCCTCTCTCCCTAGCTCCCAAGGCAAGAAGAACACAATAGCCTGAATAGCTCTCTGTAAGAACTTCCTATTACTGAGTAGCTCTCTGAAAGGATTTCCTTAACCCTCCAGGTATTTCTCAGTAGGGACTTCCCTACTTTTCTCAAAGGTAAATAGTCCAAGGATGGCCTGGAACACAAAGACCTCCTCTGGCAGAGCTCAGGAACTAGAAGGTCACAGCATGCGGTCTAAGCATGGGATTTCTGACATGGCAAAATTTAGCATGGCTTCCCACAGGTTTACTGCAAGCATTGTCCTTGGTTGGTACAGTATTTTGAGCAGACTCCTCCGGGCACAGATCTGTCATCCTTAATGGTGTTCTTGTAGGTCTCTAGGACCTTCTGGATCCTTCTAATTCCCCATTCTCCCTTATCTATCAGGCCTTGAGACTCAACAGTCAGACCCAGCATGTATCCCAATCTCCTGCTATATGAAGACTTTCAAGGGACATCCCTATTGGGCTAGTGTCCAATTATAACTGAGTATATACCGTGTGTATCTTTCTGTGTCTGGGCTAACTCATTCAGCATGATCATTTCTAGTTCCATCCATTTGCCTGCAAATTTCACATTTTTTGTTTTTAATAGCTGAGTAGTATTATGTAGTATAAATGTGCCACAGTTTCTTTTTTCATTCTTCAATTGAGGAACTTCTAGGTTGTTTCCAGACTCTGGCTACTATGAATAAGGCTGCTATGAACATAGTTGAGCAAATGTCCTTGTTGTGTAGTGGAGTATTTTTTGGATATATTCCAAGGAATGATTCTTGAGACAGTTCTATTCCCAATTTTCTGAGAAGATGCCAGATGGATTTCCAAGGTGAATATATAAGTATGCAATCCTTAAGCAAGGAAATAATGTTCCCCTTTCTCCACATCCTCACCATCATCTGCTCTCACTTGAATTTTTTATCTTAGCCATTCTGATGGGTGTAAGATGGAATCTCAGAATCCTTTTGATTTGCATTTCTCTGATGACTAAGAATGTTGAGCATTTCTTTAAGTGTTTCTCAGCCATTTGATATTCCTCTGTTGAAAATTCTGTTTACCTGTGAAGAACATTTCTTTATTGGGTTATTTGTTTTGATGGTGTTTAATTTCTTGAGCTCTTTACATATTTTAGATATTAGCCCTTGGTCAGATGAAGGGTTGGTGAAGATCTTTTCCCAGTCTTTAGGCTGTCATTTAGTTCTATTGACAATGTCTTCTACCTTACAGAAGCTTCTCAGTCTCATGAGGTCCCATTTATTAATTGTTGACCTTAGATCCTGGGTTGTTGGTGTTTTGCTCAGGAAGTTGTTTCCTGTGCCAATGAGCTCAAGGCTCTTCCCCACTTTTTCTTCTAACAGATTTAGTATCTCTGGTTTTATGTTGAGGTCTTTAGTCACTTTGACTTGAGTTTTGTGCATGGTGATGAATATGGATATATCTGCATTTTTCTACATGTAGCCATCCATTAGCCCAGCACCATTTGTTGAAGATGCTATCCTTTTCTCATTGTATAGATTTGGCTTCTTTGTCAAAAATCAAGGGTTCATAGGTGTGTGGATTTATTTCTGGGTCTTTGATTCAATTCTCTTTTTCAACCAGCCTATTGCTATGCCAGTATCATGCTCTTTTAATTACTGTTGATCTGTAGTATAGCTTAAGATCAGGTATGGAGATTCCTCTGGAGGATATTTTATTGTACAGGATTATTATAGCTATTCTGTTTTTTTCCATATGAAGTTGAGAACTGATCTCTAAGCTCTTTTAAAAATTGTATAGGTATTTTGATAGGGATTGCATGAATGAAATTGCTTTTCATTAGATGGCCATTTTTACTATGTTAATACTCCTGATCCATGAACAAGGGAGATCTTTCCGTCTTCTGATGTCATCTTCAATTTCCTTCTTTAGAGACTTGACTTTTTTTCATACAAGTCTTTCACTAGCTTGGTTAGAGTTAGACCTAGAAACTTTATATTACTTGTGGCTATAATGAAGGGTG
Organism: Acomys minous; assembly: GCF_964271855.1. Taxonomy (NCBI): domain Eukaryota; kingdom Metazoa; phylum Chordata; class Mammalia; order Rodentia; family Muridae; genus Acomys; species Acomys minous. The sequence goes on along the minus strand of NC_140491.1, from coordinate 92,028,346 downwards.
TCGTTTCCTTAATTTTTTTCTCAGCATGATTGTCATTTATATAGAAGAGGGCTACTGATTTTTTTGAGCTAATTTTGTATTCTGACACTTTGCTGAGGCGTTTATCAGCAGCAGGAGTTCCTTAGTAGAGTTTTTAAGCTCACTTATGTACACTATCATATCATCTGCGAATGCCTCCTTTCCCATTTGCTTCCCATTCATCTCCCTTTGTTGCCTTATTGCTCTAGTTTGAACTTCAAGTACTATATTGAAGAAATATGGAAAGAATGGGCAGCCTTGCCTGGTGACTGTTTTTAGTGGCCTTTCCTTGAGTTTCATTCCATTTAATTTGGTGTTGGCTATTGGCTTTGTGCGTATAGCCTTGATTATGTGTAGGCATGTGCCTTGGTTTCCTGCTTTTTCCAAGATTTTAAACATTAATGGCTGTTGGATTTTGTCAAATGCTATTTCAGCATGTAAGGAGATGATCATGTGGGTTTTTTCTTTCAGTTTGCTTATATTGTGGATTACACTGAACGATTTCCATGTATTGAACCAGCCCTGCATGCCTCAAATGAAGCTTACTTGGTCACGGTGAATGATATCTTTGATATATCCTTGGATTCAGTTTGTGAGTATATTATTGGGTATTTTTACATCAATGTTCATAAGAGAAATTGATCTGAAATTCGATTTCTTTGTTGGGTCTTTGTGAGGTTTAGGTATCAAAGTGACTGTGGTCTCAGAGAATGATTTGGTAATGTTCCATTTATTTTGTGGAGTAATTTGAAAGTATTGGTATTAGTTCTTCTTTGAAGTTCTGGTAGAATTCTGGCCCTGGCTTTTTTAGGTTGGGAGACTTTTGATGACTGCTTCTATTTCTGTAGGAGAAATACGACTAAATAACTTTTTTTAAAATCTGATCTTGATTCAACTTTGGCAAGAGTAATCCATCAAATAAATTGTCCATTTCTTTTAGATTCTCAAATTATTTGGCATATAAGCCCTTGAAATAGGAACCTAATGATTCTTTGTGTTTCTTCAGTGTCTGTTGTTATGTCTCCTTTTCCTTTCTGATTCTGTTGATTTGGATAGTGTCTCTCTGCCTTTTAGTTAGTTTGGCTAATGGTTTGTCTATCTTGTTGATTTTCTCAAAGAACAAGTTGTTGGTTTTGTTGATTGTTTGAATTTTTGTCTTTGTTTCTAATTTATTGGATTCATCCCTGAGTTTGATTATTTCCAGCTGTCTATTCCTCTTGGGTATTTCTGCTTCTTTTTTCCCCCCATAGGGCTTCCAGATGTGTCATTAAGTTGCCTATATGAGATGTTTCCAATCTCTTTATGAAGGCACTTAGTACTACGAACTTTCCTCTTAGCACTGCTTTCAATGTACCCCATAAATTTGTGTATGTTGTACCTTCATTTTCATTGAATTTTAGGAAGGCCTCAATTTCTTTCTTTATTTCTTTCTTGATCCAGTTAACACCGAGTAGAAAGCTGTTCAGTTTCTATGTATGTGTAGGCTTTTTGTTATTTCTGTTGTTATTGAAGTCCAGCTTTAGACCATGGTCATCTGGTAGGATACAAGTTATTATCTCAGTCTTCTTGTATCTGTTGAGGCTTGTTTTGTGCCCTACTATATGGTCAGTTTAGGAGACAGTTCCATGAGGTGCTGAGAAGAAGGTATTCTGTGTGGATGAAAAGTTCTGTAGATATCTGTTAGATCCATTTGATTCATGGCATCAGTTAGTGTCATTATTTCTGTTTAATTTCTGTTTCATTCACTTGTCCTTTGGTAAAAGCGAGGTGTTGTTGTCTTCCACTATGTGGGGATTGATGTGTGGTTTAAGCTTTCTTAATATTTCTTTTACCAATGTGGATGCCCTTCTATTGGGGTGTAGAATTGTGATGTCATCTTGGTTGAATTTTCCTTTGATGAGTTCGAAGTGCCCTTTCTCATCACTTTTGATTAATTTGGGTTGAAAGTCTACTTTATTATATATTAAAATGGCTAAACCAGCTTGCTTCTTGTGTCCATTTGCTTGGAATTCCTTTTTTCCAGCCTTTTACCCTGAAGTAATGTCTATCATTGTGTCTGAGTTGTGTTTCCTGAATACAGAAGAATATTGGGTCTTGTTGCTTCTATTCTGTTAGTCTGTATCTTTTTGGAGAATTGAAACCATTGATGCTGAGAGATATTAATAACCAGTGACTGTTAAATCCCTTGATTTTGATGTTGTTTGCTGTAGAATGTTTGTGTAGTTATGTTTTGCTACAGTGAACTTATCTATTTCCTGTGTTATCTTGATTATTGTTTGTCACTTTGGGGTGGAGTTTTCCTTCTAGTAATTGCAATAGGGCCGGATTTATGAATAGGTACTATTTGATTTTTTTCTCATGGAGTATCTTGTTTTCTCCACTAATGGTTATTGAAAATTTTGCTGAATATAGTAGTCTGCACTGGCATTTGTGGTCTTTAGGGTTTGCAGGATGTCTGCTCAGGCGCTTCTGGCTTTTATTGTCTCTGCTGAGAAGAAGGGTATAATTCTGATAATTTTTCTATTATATGCTACTTGGCCTTTTTCCTTTGCCACCTTTAATATTTTTCTTTGTTCTGTACATTTTATGTTTTGATTATTAAATGGCAGCAGGATTTTCTTTTCTGATCTATTGTATTCGGTGTTCTGTAGGGCTGTTGTATGTTTACATCTTTCTTTAACTTGGGGAAACTTTCTTTTTTTATATTGTTGAAGATACCTTCTGGGCCTTGGAACTGGGTATTTTCTTTTCCCTTAATTCCTATTATACTTAGGTTTTGTCTTTTCATGGGGTCCTTGATTTTTTTGATGTTTTGTGTCAGGAATTTTTCAGACAACATTTTCTTTGATGGTTGCCTCAAGTTCTTCTATTGTATCTTCCACACCCTACAGTCTTTCCTCCATCTCTTGAATTCTGTTAGCTAAGCTTACTTCTGCATTTCCTATTTTCTTCTCTAAGTTATCTCCTTCTTGGCTTTCTTCTGTCCATGCTTTTATCATTGTTTCCATTTTCATCTTTAGATCTTGAACTGTTTTATTGATTTCCTTCATCTGATTGTTTGCATTTTCCTGAATTTCTTCCAATGATTTCTTCATTTCCTCTCTATAGGCTTCTGTCATGCCCTCTCTAATATTCTTAAACTGTTTGTCTGTATCTTCCTGCATTTGGTTACAGATTTTGTTCATTTCCTCCATTATAATCTTTATCGCTAAGCATTTAAGGTCATTTTCTTGTGCTTCAGTTGTGTTTCAGTTCCCAAGGTTGAATTCTTTGGGAAAACTGGGTTCTGGAGATGCCATATTGTTTTGGCTTTTGTTGTTTGTGTTTTTATGCTGTCCTTCAGTCATCTTGCTCTTTATGATGTTGGAGTTAGTTTCTGGTGTCCTTTACTGGTTAATAAGAATAGTTCATTGGTGAATGTTTATAGGTTGAGACCCCCTCACTTGTGGGAATTATGGATCCTTTCCCTGGATCAGGAAGGTGAATTGGTTTCTGCTCTGAGGTACTTTACTCCACACCCTGGGCTCCCCACTGGGCCTGCAGAGGCTGATGTTGGTGTTCTTCAGGCCAAAAGTCAGTCCAAGATATTGAAGGTACTTACTATGTGCCTTTTTCTGGGCTTTGGAGACCCTGCCTTTGGACACTGGGGCTCTGGAACCTCGGACCAGTCTTCCAGAAAGTGCAGGAGCCACTTGATGTCTTAGGCTTCTGCCCATTCTTTCTTTGTCTTTCTCCAGCCTTGGGACCTAAGTTCAGTCCAAAAGAGGATGTGGGAATCACTCACTGGCTTAGGCTTCCATCATCCTGTTCTTGTCCTGGCCCTAGCCCTGGGTCCTAAGTTCAGTCCAACAGAGAGAGCAGGATATGAGCCTTAGCTGAGAACATGTCCACAACTGCCTGGGCCCCCCACCTGGTCTCTGGGTCCCTCTGTGGACTGGCAGGGTGGTCTGAAGTCAGATTGATCCCAGATCCACACTCTGGGCTCCCCGCTGGGCAAGCAGACAATGACATTGGTAGTCTGTCACTCACAGTTCAGCCAGAGAGAGTTCAGACACCACCCAGTAGGCTGTGCTGGGCTTTGGAGACCTGGCCTGTGGCCACAGGACCATGGGGCTTTCTGTGGACTGAAGGGCCATGGTTTGGGGTCAGATCTACCCATTCTCCTGGGTTCTCCCCTGGGCCAGCAGATCCAGATGCTGGTGCTTCACTGCCCACAGTTCAGGCCCAGATACAGAATCCAAGATAGAGAGCACAGTTGTACCTCCCAGTCATATACAGCCAGTCTCTAGGGACTGGGCACCAGTCCTCCATGGACCAGTTGGATGACCAGAGGATATACCCACCTGTGCTCTGCACTTTGTTGACTTCTCTCACCTAGGAATCTTGTGGTCTTTAGCTCCCAGCCTGGTCTCTAGGCTTCGTCCTGCCACTCAGACATCGTTTGTAGGTGGCACTGCCATCTTGGATCCTTGGTTGCCTAAATCTTAATTAAGGATATTTCTTTTTGAAAACTCCATATTTCAAAAGATCTGAAAACAAATACTCTCTGCTTCTCAAGGAATTATTACATTTGTTTGGTTGTTTCTCTCAAATAATCCTGTTAGATTTTAATTTTTGTTGTGTGTGGACATGACAGTTGTGACACTTTTAATTTAATTTCTGGATAATATTTAGCATTTTCCTTTAATACCCAGAACAAATAGGTTCCCACTTCTTAGCTAAGTAGTATCTTTTCATTTGGGGACACCTCTCTAAACCTTTGGTGCCCATGTGAACACTTACCCTTAGCCTTCCCTTTTTGTTCACACAGAAAATTCAAGATCAATAGAAGATGAGAATACAGAGCATGTGAAAAGGTCCTGGCATGTGCATAGCTCTGTTCTTCTCTACACAAGGCTCAAGGTCTTCACTGTGATTTGTGCCCTTTGTTTTTATAGACTCACATTGGATTACTGCAAGCCCTTGTCTAATTTACAGAGTTGTACAAAGCTTGCTTTGTCTAATTTTCCTCTCTCTTTTATGAAAAAGGGGGCTTCCAGAAGTCCTTATGATGGCAATTATTCTGTTTTCCTGACAGTTTTTCTGAATCTTGCCTTTTAGCTTTTTTTATCACCAAAAGTATGTGTATATTTATATGTGTAATCTTTGATCAAAAAGTAGAAAATTAAATTCCATATTTTTGAAGCATCTCTTTTTGTTCCTTGGGCCTTAGGCAAGCCAAGAAAGCAATAGAAATAAACTTACTGGATCCATACTGAAATATTCAAGTATATGGAAAAGGATACTGATTCCTGATGCATACTCTGCCACTGTTCATTTGGAATGCTAGTCATACAAAGGACAAAGCAAGCTAATGATGCAATGTCTTAAACTGTCCATTAACTAAAAGACACTACCTTTTATAGTGACTAGATATGATGTCCTATTTGTGTCTTAGTACTTTTCTATTGCTGTGATAAAATCACCAAGCTCGATGCAACTTATAAAAAAATTTAATATGACTTAAGTTTCAGATAGTTAAAATCCACAAGGAAAGGTACGATGGCAAGGACAGCTGAGAGCTCATATCTTGATTCACATGTATGAGGCCAGGGGCACACTTTGATCTGCATAGTCTTTTGAAAACTCAAGCCTACTTTCAAAGACACACCTCCTCTCACAAGCCCTCTCCACCTAATCCTTTCCAACCCATTCTACCAACCAAAGACCAAATATCCACATATATAAGTTGCAGTTCTCATCCTAACCACCACAGTAATCTTCCTATGGTTGAATGGTTCTCATTCAAACCACCAACCTTACAGTATTGTAGAGAAAGGATGATGGAACATTCCAGAGTAACATACTAGAGAGAATAAGTTATAATGAGGACATTTTTGATGATGTAAGGAGCTTCCTGCCATTGACTTTTTGACATTCTGCAAAATGTTGGGGGTCCCATGATCCTTGTAAACCCTCATTATAACCTGGCCACCAGTTTGTAAGTATTACTCCTATGCCAGTAGCTATGATAGTGAGTATCTACCTTAAGACCTATACATCTCCAGATGTTTCTTCAGTCTCACAGAAACCTACCCATTACCATTCAGAGATAGGCTGTGGACATTACTAGTGAGTTAAGATACATTAGTAAATGATGAAGATTGAGAGATAAGAGGCAGGAAAAGACCCTAAATTATAGACTTTAGAGAGGTAGCAGAGCATAACTGTGAAACTATGCACTTTGATGAGCAATCCCAGGCTTAGAGTGGTGTGAGGTAGAGTTCCACCAACATAAAGCTATACTTGACACTATTTTTTTATAGTCTATTAAAAAGTAATAGGAAAGATAAAAAGTAACTTGAAGAATATGTCTACCTTTGTTTTTTTATTTAATTAATTTATTCAGATTACAACTCAATTGTTATCTCATCACTTGTATGGTCCTGCTCCCCGCCCTCCTTCCCTCTTTCATGTTATTCCCCTCCCCTAGGTCTATGACTGGGGGAACCTCTTCCCCCCATATGGTCATATGTTATCAAGTCTCATCTTGGTAGCCTGCTTACTCTCTAGAAATGGAGGTATCAGTGTCTAGGCATGAAATATAACTGAGAAAAATTGCCTACTTAAGTATAGAGAATTTTTCAGTGAATGTTGAATAATTTACAGTAATTATATCATAGGATATTTCTAAGCAAAGTAATTGTCATCATATAATGGCAGTAAAGAGAGAGAGAGAGAGAGAGAGAGAGAGAGAGAGAGAGAGAGAGAGAGAGAGAGAGAGAGAGAGAGAGAGAGAGAAGAAAAAATATTTCTTGGACTTTAGGCCCACATCAAAATTACTAAAGATTTTTTTTTTTTGGTTTTTTGAGACAGGGTCTCTCTGTGTTAGCCTTGGCTGGCCTCAAACTCACAGCAATCCTCCCACCTCTGCCTCCCGAGTGCTGGGATTAAAGGCGTGCGCCACCAGGCCCAGCTTCATTTCTTATTGTAAATAACATGCATAATCATTAAAGTGTAAAAGCTAACAAATAAAGGGAAATTTCTAACTTTTATAATGGGTAAGTATTAGATATTTAAGTTAATGAAGTTAATGGCCTCACTCTGCTAAGGAAGGATAAGTATTCCTCAATAGTTCCTGCCTTGAGAATAAATCTGGCAGAGATATTGGGCCAGAAGGCTGAAGATGAGGCTCCAACATTATAGTGTTGGATGACTGTTCAGGCAGTAAACAGTCTCAATTTGTTCATTTTGGAAGCTGCTAACCTACACTGCTGGTTCACTCAAGAACTTAAGTTTAATTCCTTCTCAAGTCTCTGAGGGGCGTTGAAAACCAGATAGTTTAGTTTTACAATCAAGTTAAGTTGGTTAACGATAAGATCTTTTTAGATAAAGATAAAGGAGTTAAGTTATTAGAGTTGAGATAGAATAAATACTGAATTTCATTCAGAAATTTAGACCCAACAAGACAGGAAAGATGTTTACTTCAAGTTTGACAAATACAAATATCCAAATCACTATGAATGTAATATTTATAAAACTCATGATTGTCATATGGTTCTCCCTGATGTATGTAGTTTGTTTTATACTTGTGCATTAAAATAAATGTGTATGAAAAATTGTCCTTGAATTAATAATTGGATTCATTATAGGATTTTTTACATGCTCATATTATTTCTTTCATGAACACTATATAGAGTGTGTACTCATGAGTACAAATCTATGGAATCTAATATGTGTAGAAGAGATTTCTTGAAAACATATACCATTTTGAGTCATGAGATTACACTAATCAATGTTTACTCCAAACATTACCTGCTGTGAAAAATTAAGAAGGAATACTTCTTTGAGATATCCACTTGCTGGTTCTTTAGGAACCACAAATCCACATGAACAAATCTTCAGTGATGTGTTCAAAACCTAATAAAGGGGTATCATGGGTTGAGAATCCACAACATGCGACTACTTGTGTCTGAGAGGAAGATCTTCCAGAAACTATATTGTGTACTTTTCAATGTGTTCTCAGGTCTACTCTCTCTTATTTTCATTTGTTCTCTTCAGTCTGTGTATGTAATTCAAATATAAGTGTGTTCTATTTTTTTTTAAAGTCAGTAACCTGGTTTGTAGATATTGGTAAGAAGCCCAGAAGGTACAAATAGACTATAGTTGGCTATAGCTCTTTCATGTGTATATGAAGCAGGTGTTAAATTAATTTTTGTAAAATTCATTTCACTATTATTTTCATTGTTCATGCGGTATTCATTGTGGTAGTGTGTGCTTGCACACTCATGTGTAAATTTTCACTGACCTCTTTTATTTTTACCTTTGTAATTCCTCTGTGGATCTACCAGGCTGTCTGAGATGTTCTATTGTTTTATACATAATTATCAGAAAATGATAAAAGAGCAAATCAAGATTACCTCCAGAATTTCAGAGGCTCTTTTACCAGGATATTTCTCTCTTGATACTCATTTTGGAAATAAGTGAAAGTATGCAGTTACTTCCTCTCTTGCTTCCACTATAAACCAGGTCAACCTCAAATACACACAGAGCTCAAGTGTAAAAGCTCGGAATCTCCATTCAATTAGTATCTCAGCTGCACAGCTTTGTCAAATGCCTCAAAGTCCATTTATGATGATCTTAGGGCTATCTAAAAATCCAAAAGATTCTGACGTTGTGCTTTTTTTTTTCCTCAGCAAGTAATGAAATGACTTTGTGCTGGCTGGGAGTTGTGCACAGAAGGAACGGAAGGTTAATCACTCCACAGCAGAGGAAAGGACAAGATTACCTGAACTCTTCTTCTCTCCAGTGGCTACAGGGGCTCACATCATAGATTACAGAATAAGAACATAGCTTTGAAAATTATTGCAAAGGTTTGTACAAATCCCACAGTGAATGGTGTGTCTCAGACACTATTACTCCCTCCTTTGGGATAAAAGATATTTCTAATCTTTCAGTGAAAAGTAAGACATAACTGTACTTAGATGACATGAACGTTTAAGATGCATTGTGTGTTAGCCTTAAGTTATGATTTTTTTATTCACAATTACTTTATTTGCTATTACTGTTTGGGGTTTTAAAATTAAAATCATTGTTTTACTTTGAGGAACTTTAAAATTTTGAAGACAAACTAAAGCCTTTACTCAAGCCTAATAAAACCAAGCAGGATATTTTAGTATACTATTTTCCAATTTTTTAATCTTAAATTTAGCTTTTAATAACTGTTCTTCTATCGAATAATATTCTCTTTGGGCTGGAGAGATGGCTCAATGAATGAGCGCCCTTGCTCTGTACACTTGAAGACCTGAGTTTGAATCTACAGCTGTCACATGGAATGTTGACTGTAGCAGAACTGCATCCTCTTGTACCCATACTCTCACAGTTCAGGAAGAGAAAGGAGGGCCCCAAGAGCTTACTGGCAAGCCAGCCTAAAACAGGAAGCAAGGCAGTTAGGCAGTGAGAGCAGAGGGAGAAAAAGCAAACATACTGCTATGACCTCTGTAAGATTAAATATAAGTGTGCACACCCATGTGTTCACATGCACTCACACACATGCACCACTCACACAGCACACAGTGAGCATATATGCTCACGTAAATAAATAATAATGCTTCACAGATGGATAGTAGTACCTTTCCTAGATGCATCCATTTCCCCACACTAATATATTCTGCTTGTTTGTTTATTTGTTTGCTTGTTGGACTTAAGGTTCATCTCATTTTTGAGACACAGCAACATAGTTTAGGGTTCCCTTGAATTTGTGATCTTTCCTCAGCTTCCAGAGTATAGTGTTGGAATTGCAGTTATGTGCTGGCATCCTGGGCTCATTTTTATTCCTGGAAACCTGTCTTTGTGAAAATACATGCTGTGATTCCTTCTAGTTGTATATATTTATATTAAACGTGCACCTTTTAACTTTCAATTCTCAACTTCAGGTGTATATATACTATGTTCATTTCTACAAGTCCAACAAGGTTTTCCCCATATCCTATTGCAATGCTTTATATTGTGAGACAATACAAAATACATGTATATCTGGGCATAGAGCAGACACATAGTTACATGTCTAAAGGCAAAAGGTAGATATATAGTATGCCTCTTTACTTTTGAAGATTTGTTTTCTGTTTGATGATGTTTACTTTACCACTATCTCCTTAATATGTTTCCTCTTGGTCATTGCCCTTCCCCCACCAGAGGTAAAAGACAGTAACCTTTGCAGATTGTGCACTTGAAACTACTCACGACTGAGTAAAACATACTTCAGGTATTAGTACACATGTAAATTGTAACAATCAAAAGTATTGTGATCGAGTCAATGAGAAGACATGAGAATATAACAGTTTCAAACATAAAGTGGGTGTGCTATCAAAGGTGAATAATAGTCATACGACTGATATCACAAAATCTCTCTCAAGAGAGTTAAGTACTTATTGTCACTGCTGATAATGAAAGTTATGCAGAGATACAATGTCACTGTGCTGCTTGGGTCCCAGAAACCTAACTGAGGATGTGAAGGAATTAAAAAAGAAAAGACATTGATACTTGTACAGAAAACTTGGGGTCATATGGGCTGTTTCCACTTGGATGGAGTGGCATCAACTAAGGCATAACAACTGAGAACATGAGAACTTTTATTTTGTAGGGCAATGGACTGAGAATGGTGGTGGAAGTGGTGGTGGAATTAGCTAAACTCCATAGGAAGTCTCTGTAAGAGATCTCTGTAGGAGGGCAACTCTTCTACTATACACACCTGCGAGGAGGAAGTTGCACTGGGTAGTTTTTTTACACACTGATCAATCCTTAAACATCACACCTGAACCAGAGGAAGGCTTTACCATTCTAACTCTGATCCCAGGAGAGCTTTGACACACTCATAGTTCTGAGGCATTGGTCCTTGGCATGGCTGTGCCCATGTCAACAGAACACACATACACAGAACTTTATCTACATTTTGTAAAATTGTTTTTAGATTATTATATAATTATATCATACCCTGACTTTACTATCTTCCCTCCAAACCATTTCAAGTACTCCCTTGCTCCCCTTCTCCTCCTCCTCCTCCTCCTCCTCCTCCTCCTCCTCCTCCTTCTTCTTCTTCTTCTTCTTCTTCTCTCTCTCTCTCTCTCTCTCTCTCTCTCTCTCTCTCTCTCTCTCTCTCTCTCTCTCTCTCTCAATACAGAAATAAGCCAGATTGGTCCATATAATATTTGTATGTATATATTTTCAGGTTTGACCACTAGGTATTGTGTAATCCATTAGTGTGGTCTTGACTGGGGAAGACTATCCAACACGCAATATTCCTGAAGTTCTTTGTCTAAGGTTGAGGTCCCTTGGGTTCTCATACAACTCATTGTTTATAGGTTCACAAATAAAACCTCATCCTCTTTTTCCACATTCATTCACAGCTTCCTCACTGATTCACATATACATGATATCCTCTTTGACAAAGCCAGTAGGAAGCATTGATCATCTTCTATCCTTTTCTGGTGGGAGCTGGCAAGGATTTGTCTAACCAGAACTAAAAAATGGTGCTAACCTTCTTCCTCTCTTCACTGTAGGTGAGACTGCAACACTGTCTAAGCGATTGAAGTTTGATTACAGCATCACCATCAAACAGTGAGCATGCTCCAGTCGAGTGTCCTGTTGAAAATTCAGGTACGGACTGGCAGAACAGCTCTTGAAGTAAGAGCACTCCGGGTGAAGACAATGTGTAACAGGTCAGCGCAGAAAGACCCTGAGTTTGAGTTGTGACCTAGCACAAGCTGTACAGACTCGCCTTCAATTCCTCAGATTACAGCTGTCTACCTCCTGGAACAGGCATCCTTCAGGCTGAGCTACTCTATCTAGTCTATGCATGCTTTCAGGCTGCAGCAGGCTTGATGTTTTCTTCTTCCCAATTCTGTAAAAGTCCAAAATGTTCTTCACTGTGAGACAGGTGCTTCCTTGGAATCTACCTGAGACTTCTTAGCAGTAGAGATGTTACATAAAGAAAAAATAAAATTGTAGTAACAGACATTTACTAACTAAAAGCTTGAATTTTATGGTAAAATGCATTTGAAAAAAGATCATGTTTGCGTATTAAGATATATATAATAAACTTAGGTGAGATAAACAGCAAAAAATCTTAAACATAAATTAATACCTGAAAATTACCAGAAGAAGTAATCAGTTTTAATCACCATGGAAAAAGTAGGAAAATGAATTTCTTTTGCGGAACTTTTGACATGTATAGAAAAATCTATACTGTATTCAGATAGACATGTGGAGCAGAAAGTTTAGTTTTCCACACAAAAACCACTCTCCTGCTCCCGCAATCCACATTTAGCATATGGGTTCCTAGAGAAGTCACATTCTATAGTCTGTCTTCCAGTGCTGTTTAGCCATGTGAGTGTGTTTCAGCTGTCAGCAATGGCTTTTAACAGAATTCCACTTTCCTCTGACTCTTCCTGAAGTTTGTAATGTACCCAGTGATACCTCCCAGTATTTGACCCCTATATTTTGGTTACACTTAGAAATTTCGGCAACAGAGTCTGTTCCTAGCAGAGTGATGTGATTCTGAATATTCAGAAAGAGACTATTCCCAATTTAAGCCAGTTTATGCATATCTGAATTATTGGAGGAGGAAAGAATAAACATTTTCTTCTTTGTTAAAACTTTGCTTTTATATTATCTCTGTGGTCTGTGGGTGTGGGTGTGGGTGTGTCCCTATGTATGTATGCCTCAGTTGTGTGTGTACGTGTGTGTGTGTGTGTGTGTGTGTGTGTGTGTGTGTGTCCATCCATGTGCACTTGCATGCCACAGCATTTATATGAAGGTCAAGGGTCAACTTGTGGAGTCAGTTCTTTTCTTCCCTCCTTATGTGGTTTCCAGGGAACAAACCCAAATCTCTGAACACTGGTTTAACATCCATATGTGTGTATGGGAGTGATACTTGTATGTATACATGTATGTGCATGATTGAGTGTGTGAGTGCAGGTCAAAGTTCAAGCACAAGTTTTAACCTTCAATTTCTACCGTATCTGAGAAGGTCTCTTGTTCAGTGCTATATATTAGACTGACCTGGCCTGGGAGCGTCTCCTGTCTCCATCTCTCATCTTGCTGTAGAAGAGCTGGGATTGCTGGTGTGTACAACTGCGCACAGGGTAGTATAGATTCTAGGGATTGAACTCAATCCTCACACCTATACATTCGGTACTTTATCCACAGTGCCATTTCCTCAGTCCCTTCATCAGTGCATGCTATAATATCCTTCATTATTTTCTGATTATTTTTATTTTCTTGTCTTCATTTTTTATTATTTAATTAATTTATTCAGATTACAAGTCAATTGTTATCCTATCACTTGTATCTTCTCATTCCTCCCTCCCTCCTGCTTTCACCCTATTCCCCTCTCCTAGGTCTAAGACCAAAGGGGGACCTCCTCCCTCACTATATGGTCATAGGCTATCAAGTCTCATCTTGGTAGCCTGCTTATTCTTTCTTTGAGTGCCACCAGGCCTCCCCACCAAGGAGAGGTGGTCAAATATGGAACACCAGAGTTCATGTTAGAACCAGTGCCTGCTCTCCACATAACTGTGGAGACTGTCCTGTCCATTGGCTAAATCATAATAGGGGTTCAATGTTTACTACTTGTATTATGCTTGGTTAGTTCAATAGTTTGAGCAGACCCCCTGGACCCTGATCCACCCATCATGATGTTCTTCTTGTAGGTTTCTAGGTCCTTCTGGGTCCTTCTATTTCCCTATCTCCTATATTTCTCTTACCTAGAGTCTCAGTAGGATGTCCTCACATCGATTCCAAAGTCCTGGTAAGTGAAGACTTTCATGGGACATGCCTTTTGGGCTAGTGCCCAATTATAAGTGAGTATATACCATGTAAGTCTTTCTGCTTCTGGGTTAACTAACTCAGTATGATCATTTGTAGTTCCAATCATTTGTCCTCAAAATTTGGGATTTCCTTTTTTCCACAGAGGAATATCGAATAGATGAGAAACATTTAAAGAAATGCTCAACGTCTTTAGTCATCAGAGAAATGTAAACCAAAACTACTCTGAGATCCATCTTACACCCATAAGAATGGCTAAGATAAAAAATTCAAATGACCCCACATGCTGACGAGGATGTAGAGAAAGAGGTACACTCAGTTGAAGAAGGGATAAGGAAACCGTGGTACATTTACACTATGGAATACTGCTCTGTTTGTCTTCATTCTTTAACATCTGCTCAGACCATTTTTAAATTTTGAAATAGATTTTTTGTTTTTGTTTTTTTAATTTTCAATTTTTAAAAAAAATTATTGTGTTATTGTGTTTCTTTTTAACACGTAAGAAGAACCATAAGACAATCAGGAATTATATAAATGTTACATTCATAGTGATTTGGCTATTTGTATTTGTATTTGACAAACTTGAAGTAAACCTCTTTCCTATCCTGTTGCATCTAAGTTTCTTCTTCTTCTTCTTCTTCTTCTTCTTCTTCTTCTTCTTCTTCTTCTTCTTCTTTTTTTGAGATGGGAAAGGCATGTATAATCATGTCGCCACACATAATTATGTACATCAACTTTCTTAAACTTAAATATTCTTGGCCTGATCTTTAAGCACTCAAGTGCTAATCACCTTCAAGCCATTACTAAGGTATCTATTTTAACTTTATTTTAAAATATATTTTACTGATTAATATTGCATCTCAATTGTTATCCCATCCTTTCTATCCACCCTCCCTCCCTCCTTCCCATTTTCCCTTACTTCCCTCCCCTATGACTGTGGCAGAGGGGGGTCCTTCTCCCCCTGTATATGATCATAGGGCATCGAGTCTTATCTTGGTAGCCTGCTATCCTTTCTCTGAGTGTCACCAGGCCTCCCCATCCAGAAGACATGGGGTCTGACTTTCACACGAACCCTGGTGCCACATCTAAGTTTCTTAATGAAAATCAATATCTATCCTATCTCATCTCTATTAACTTAAAACATCTATCTTGATCTAAAAACATCTTAACCCCTAATCAACTAATCTTAAAGGTAAGACGAAACTATCTAGTCTTCAACTCCGTCAGAGACTTGAGAAGGAATAAAACTTAAACACTTGAGTGAATTGGAAGTGCAGGCTAGCAGCTTCCAAAATGAAAAACTGACACAACAACAAAACAAAACAAAACAAAACAAACAAAACAACAACAAACCAAAAACCAAAAACCAAAAAAACCAAAAAAAACAAAAAACCAACAGAGACAATTTGCTGCTTGAACTGTCACCCAACACTCTCTATAATGTTGAAGCATCATTTTCTGCCTTCTAGCCCACTATATTTGACAAACATATTTGCTAAGTATGAACTATTGAGGACTTGCTAACTTTGTCTTGGCAGAGTCCCCCATCGATCTACTTGCATCCAATCTTGTCTGTTTTTAGGCAGATTTCTGTCTGTGGAAGAAATGAGGCCATTTCTCTCAGTGCTTTGTTCAAATTCATAAGCCAAATTCATAAGGAGGTTCTTTAATGCTCATCATCTTTGAGGCAGGCTGGGTGTTGTCAGGAGTTAACTTGTCTTGGTGTCAAAGAATCTTTAAAATAATAAAAACATTTCTAAATGTCATATTCTATAGGTCTCAGAGGCTTTTGAAGACCTTATTTAACTATTTTACCTTATATATCTATAGAATCATATCTATCTGTTAGACCTAGGATATATATTCTTGTGATAAAATTAGACCAGTATTTGACACAACTATGATTTCCATCAATATACAAAATTCTATACCAATGAATTAAAAATAACCTTATTTTTCAGTAAATTAAAGACTAGAGTTGAGGAGTCGATTCAATAATCTACCTTTTGTTCTATCCTCCCTCTATATTTCTATATGTTCTTTTCTTTCTTTTCAGCTTCTATCTTCTTACCTATAAAATACAGTAAAGGAAAAGAGAGATGTCCTTGAGTCCAACCTAGTTTTCTCTCTGTTTAAGACCAATAATAACTTATAACCAACTCCCAATGAAAATAAGTATCTGTAGAGCAATAGAGCAAAGAGAAACCTATTCAACCCCATTTAGAGGAAATGGGACATCATTCTCTTAAGGTTTCTTCAGCCTGATTTAGGGTGAATAATACTGTTAAAGGCCCCACCCTCCCACAAAATTGGGAAAAATGGGAAAGCAAGCCAGGGATCCATTGTGGTCTATTTTCTAAATGTTGAGAAACTGCACATTGAATAGGAGTCCTGTATGGGGCAGTCTGAAATGCTGGGTCAATTGAGATGAGAAGCTTACTACAATGCTTTCCTGGAAGCTGTCCTGTTCTAGTGGGTAACAGCAACTGAGGCACGTGAGGCTGGAACCTGGATGATGCAGGATGTCAGCATGCAGTGTGCTGAGAGGAATGAATCCTGTCAGGTCCAGATCCAGTGTTGGTGTCTGGTTCTTTTGTTCTGAAAACATAAATTCTCACAAGCATTATACAGTTCTAAAATTATAATTGTATGAGGTGTGCAGGATGCACAGAACAATTAAGACTGATTTACTGATCATTTTATGAGCAGAAGTAAGACATCTGCAAATCTTCCTTCATGCCATACAAAGAATGGCCTCTAATTATAAGTTACAGAGAATCTGTGATCATTGTGAAGCCCTGTCTATGCATAAACATTCATATCTCAGCCAGTCTCAGAGTATTCCCATGTAGTGGGATTAGCAATATAAGTTACTTACTTGTTCTGCAGTTTGATTTCTTTACATCCTGATTGCATTCCCCTCCCTCATCTGCTTTCCCTCCCTCTCCTAGTCCATAGAACAGGGAGCCCTCTGCCATAACTCCCTAACATCTGACTTCACTTTATGCAGTGCCCTTTGTATTACTTCTAACCACTTCCTCTGTGGCCAGGAAAGGTCACCCTGCTGAAGGGAAGTGAACAACATTAGGAGGCCAAAGTCTATGTCAAAATAGTCCCACAATATGGGACCAATAAAGAGACTGTGATGCCTATCTACTACATCTAAACAGAAGGTCTAGGTCCATATTCTACATGGACCTTTGTTGGCAAATCAGTCACTGTATAGTAATGTGGTTAACCTGAATTAAGTGGCTAACATCTGCTTATGAGTGAGAATATGCCATGTGTATTTTTCTGGGTCTGGGTTATCTCACTCAGGATGATTGTCTCCAGTTCCATCCATTTGCCTGCAAATTTCAATTTTTCTTTGTTTTTGATAGCTGAATAGTATTCTACTGTGTAAATGAAGCATATTATCTTTATCCATTCATCAGTGGAAGGACATCTAGGTTGTTTCAAGATTCTAGCTATTACGAACAAGCGTGTTATGAACATATCTGAGTAAATGTCCTTGTAATGTGGACCTGCTTTAGGGTATATGCCCAGGAATGGTATGGTGGGTCTTGAAGTAGACATATTTCCAATTTCCTGAGATAGCACCAGATTGACTTCCAAAGTGATTGTACAACTGTGCACACCTGACAACAATGGAGGAGTGTTTCCCTTTTTCTGCATCCTTGCCAGCATGTGCCTTCATTTAAATTTTTGATCTTAGCCATTAATATAGGTGTAAGATGGAATCTCAGAGCCGTTTTGATTTGCATTTCCCTGATGACTACGGAGGCTGAACATTTCTTTAAGTGTTTCTCAGCCATTTTATATTCCTCTGTTGAGAATTCTCTGTTTAACTCTGTATTCCATTTTTTACATTGGGATTTTTGGCTTAGTGGTGTTTAATTTCTTGAGTTCTTTATATATTTTGGATATTAGTCCTTTGACAGATGTAGGGTTGGTGAAGATCTTTTCCAATTCAGTAGGCTATCATTTTGTTCTGTTGACAGTGTCTTTCACCTTACAGAAGCTTTTCAGTTTCAAGAGGTCCCATTGATTAATTGCTGATCTTAGAGCCTGAGCTGTCAGTGTTCTCTTCAGGAAGTTGTCTCCTTTGCCAATGAGTTCAAGGTTCTTCTCCACTTTTTCTTCTAACAGATTTTATGAGTCTGGTTTTATGTTAAGGTCTTTAATCCACTTGGACTTTAGTTTTGTGCATGTTGATAAACATGGAACTATCTGCATTTTTCTACATGTAGCCATCCAGTTAGACCAGCACCATTTGTTGAAGATGCTATCTTTTTTCCATTGTATGGATTTGGCTTCTTTGTCTAAAATCAAATACCCAAAAATGTGTAGATTTATTTCTGGGTCTTCTATTTGATTGCACTGGTCAACCTGCCTGTTTGTAAGCCAGTACCATTCTGTTTTTAATTTCTGTTGCTCTATAATACAGCTTGAGATTTGGGATGGAAATTACTCCAGAAGATCTTTTATTGTACAGGATTGTTTCAGCTAATATAGGTTTTTTCTTTTTCTTTTTTCATATGAAGTTGAGAATTGATCTTTCAATGTCTGTAAATAATTGCCTTGGAATTTTTATGGCAATTGCATTGAATCTATAAATTGCCTTTGGTAAGATAGACATTTTTACTATTTTTGTTCTTCCAATTCATGAACATGGGAGGTTTTCCATCTTCTGATATCTTCTTATATTTCTGTCTTTAGAGACTTTCAGTTTTTTTTTCATACAAGTCTTTCACTTGTTTGGTTAGAGTTACATCAAAACATTTGTTGCTATCCTGAATGGTGTAGCTTCCCTAGTTTCTTTCTCAGTACATTTGTCATTTGTATAGAACAGGGCTACTGATTTTTTTTAGTTGACTTTGTGTCCAGCTACTTTGCTGAAGATGTTTATCAACTATATAAGTTCTTTAGTGAGTTTTTAAGGTCACTTATGTATACTATCATGTCATCTGCCAATAGTGATAGTTTGACTTCTTCCTTTCCAATTTGTGTCCCCTTGATCTCTTTTAGTTGTCTTATTGCTATAGCTGGAACTTCAGGTACTATATTGAAGAGCTACAGCCTTGTCTTGTCCAGGATTTCAGTGGAATTGATTTAAGTTTCTCTCCATTTAGTGTGATGTTGGTTTTAGGCTTGTTGTATATACCTTCATTATGCTGAGATATGTAACTTATATTCCTGCTCTCTGCAAGACTTTAAACATGAATGGGTGTTGGTTTTTGTCAAATGCTTTTTCGGCATCTAAGAGATGATCATGTGGTATTTTTCTTTCATGTCTTTCAGTATGATGGATTACACTGATGGATTTCCATATATTGAACCACCCCTGCATGCCTGGTATGAAGCCTACTTGGTCATGGGGAATAATAGTTTTGAAGTGTTCTTTAATTTGGTTTGCAAGTATTTTATTGAGTATTTTTGTATCAATGTTCATAAGAGAAATTGGCCTGAAACTCTCTTTATAGAGTCTGTGGTTTGGTATCAAGGTGACTATGGCCTCATGAATGAGTTTGGTAGTGTTCCTTCTGTTTCTATTTTGTGGAACAGTTTAAAGAGAATTGGTATCAGCTCATCTTTGTAGGTCTTATAGAATTCTGTGCTGAATCATCTGGCCTTGAGCTTTTTTTGTGTGGGAGACTTTTGATGACTTCATCAATTTCTTTAGGAGATATAGGACTGTTTAGTTTGTTAAGCTGATCTTTGTTCAATTTGTCAAGAATATTGTCCATTTCATTTAGGTTTTCAAGTTTTGTGGCATAGAAGGTTTTGAGGTATAAACTAATGATTCCTTGGATTTCCTTATTGTCTTTTGTTATGTCTTCCTTTTCATTACTAATTTTGTTGATTTGATTACTCTCTCTTTGCCTTTTAGTTAGCTTGATTAAGGGTTTGTCTATCTTGTTGATTTTCTCAAAAAATATAGCTCTTAGTTTTGTTGATTCTTTGAATTGTTCTCTTTGTTTCTATTTTATTGATTTCAGCAATGAGTTTTCTAGCTGTCTACACCTCTTTGACAAGTCTGCTTCTTTTTGTTCTAGAGCTTTCAGGCATGTTGTTAAGTTGGTACTATGGGATCTTTCCAATTTCTTTATAAAGGCAATTAGTGCTATGAATTTTCCTCTTAGCACTGCTTTCATTGTGTCCCATAAATTTGGGTATATTGTGCCTTTGGATTAATTAAATTCTAGAAAGTTTTTTATTTCTTTTTAATTTTATTCTTTATTTAGATATCATTGTGTAGAGAGTTGTTCAGTTCTCGTGTGTTTGTAGACATTCTGTTGTTATTGAGATCCAGCTTTAATCCATGGTGGTCTTATAGGATGCAAGGAATTATTTCAAATTTTTTTTATCTGTTGAGGTTTACTTTGTGAACAATTATATAGTCGATTTTGGAGAAGGTTCTGTGAGGTGCTGAGAAAAAGGTGAATGATTTAGTGTTTGGGTAAAAAGTTCTGTTTATATCAGTTAGGTCCCTTTGGCTCATGATGCCAGCTTTTTCTTTGGTCTGTTTGCCTGCAATACCTTTCCCAGCCTTTTACTCTAAGGTAATGTTTATCTTTATTGCTGAGGTGTGTTTCTTTTATGCAGCAGATTGATGGGTCCTGTTTTTACATTCATTCTATTAGCCTGTGTCTCTTCATTGGGGAGTTTAGGCCATTGATGTTGAGTGATATTAATGACTAGTGGTTAACGCTTCCTATTATTTTGATGTAGTGTGTGTGTGTGTGTGTGTGTGTGTGTGTGTGTGTGTGTGTGTGTGATCTTTCTTTCTTTCTTTTGTTTTTGTGGATGTGGGGTTAGTCATTTCCTTTGTTTCCCTGTGTAAAATTACCCTCTTTGGGTTGGAATTTTCCTTCTCGTATCTTCTGTAGAACTAGATTTGTGGGTAGGTACTGTTTGAACTTAGTTTTGTCATGGAATATTTTGTTTTCTCCATCTATAGTGGTTGAAAGCTTTGATAGATATAGTAGTATAGGTTAACATAAGTGCTTTCTTAGTGTCTGCATGACTTCTGCTCACACTCTTCTGGCTTTCATAATCTCTGTTCAGAAGTCAGATAAAATTCTGACAGGTTTGTCTTTATATGTGACTTGGCCTTTTTCTCTCACAGCTTTTATCTTTCTTTGTTCTGTATCTTTGGTGTTTTGACTATTATGTGGCAGGAAGATTTTCTTTTGTGTTCCGTTCTATTTGGAGTTTTGTAGGCTGCTTGTATATTTATGGACATTTCTTTCTTTAGGTTAGAGAAGTTTTCTTCCATGATTTTGTTCTAAAGATTTTCTGGGCCTTGCAGTTGGGAGTCTTCTTTTTTTTTTTTTTTTTTTTTTTTTTTTTTATTCCTATGATTCCTAAGTTTGGTCTTTTCATAGTGTCCCAGATTTCTTGGATATTCTGTGTCAAGAGCTTTTTAGATTCAGCATTTTCTTTAACTGTTGTATCCATTTCTTTAGCCATATTTTCTAACTCAGATATTCTTGGTTCCATCTCTTGAATTCTGTTGGTCATGCTTATGTCTGTAGATCCTGTCCTCTTCTCTTGGGTTTCCATTTCCCGGATTATCTCAGATTGTATTTTCTTCATAGCTTGGATCTCGTGTTTTAGGCCATGAAACCCTTTTTCATTCCTTTCTCCTGTTTGATTGTAGTTTCTTCAAGTGATTTGTTTAATTCTTTCTTTGTGTATGTCAGCTCTAGCTTGAGGGTTTTATTTTGTTCCTTTAAGATCTCTATCATTTTCATAGCCTCCAATTTGAAATCCTTCTATTGTGTGTCAACTGAGATATTATTTCTAGGGATTGTTGTGGTGATGGGATTGCTGGTTTCAGTTTCTGATGGTATCAAATGTTCCAGGGGATTGTTGCTTGAGTTTTTATGCTGATCTCTTCCTATTGCGATGTCTCTGGTTGGAATATATGCTTGGTGCTTGCTTGGACCTTAGAACTTCCTGTGTTTTTTCTGGGTGATCTGAGGTCAGAGCTGCTTGTCATCCCAATTGTGGGGGCTGCTTGGTGCTAGGACCCACAGAATCTGGTGGTTTGGCAGTCTCCAGCTAGTTTTGTGCACTAGGGAGTGCACAGACTGTCCAAGAGCTGGGCGTGTGGCCCTTTCTGTGGGACCTGGAGCTTTGTGGTTTTGCCAGACCCCAGAGGCCAGACACAACCCTGTTCCACAAAATTTGGATCTCTCTCACTTATCGGACCAGTGTTGATGTTTTGTGGTTCTCAGATCAGTCCTAGGGTTGTTAAATAGTCACTGTTGTCCTGCTAATCAACTAAGGTGTGTATTAGGTGCCACCATCTTGGATCTCCTTAAAATAAATTCTTTACTCATACAATACATCCTGACTATAGTTTCTCCTCCCTCCATTCCTCCTAGATCCCTGCCTCCCCTCTCTTCTAGTTCCACTCTTTCTTGTATATTTCCCTTCATAAAAGAGTATGTCTCTTGTATATACTCCCACTGGTAGGAGTCCCACAGAAACATCAAGTAACAGCCTTAGCATATATGCAGACCTGATGTAGACCCATGCAGGCCCATGTTTGTTGCTTTAGTCTCTGTGCACCATTATGAGTCCTGCTTAGTTGAGTCAATGAGCAGCTTTTTCCTAGTGTCCTCCATTCACTGTGACTCCTAAAATCTTTCCTCTCCTTCTTCATCTTGGTTCCTTGAGATCTAAGTGAAGGGGCCCAATACAGACCTCCAATTTAGACTCTCTCTTCCCATAATTTCTAACTGTGGTCTTCGTACAATTTTCAAACATTTGTTTAAATTCTGTGTTTTTTTTCTTAGAGTTGCCTAATATTTTTATTCCATTATTATTAACTGATAAGATACAAGAAAGTATTCTAATTATTTTATGATTGTTGATAGTTGCTATTTGTCCTGCAGTGCGACTTATTTTAGAGAATGTACCATAGACCATAGATATACATTTATATCTCTGTGTATATGCCATATATTTTATAATTATTGAATTGTTATGTTTTAGCTTATTGTCATGTTCATTTGATTTATGGTACAATTTAACTATGAAGTTGCTCCTGAGTTACTTAAATCAATTATCTTTTTTTTCATTAGAATGAGTTAATGTTACAATTCACTACAATTATTTCTGTACCTTGTTGTCTGTTTATCAGGTAGGGTTAGTTTTAGGGAATTCAGAGTCCTACTTTTGCATACATATATCTATTTTTCTTCCTATACCTTTATCAATATTTAGTCTTTATCTATATCATCTCTATCTACTTATTTCTATTATATCTATCTAGATAGAAAGATACAGATACTCACCTATAGCTATACAAACACATATGGAAACATATATTCATGTTCATGAATAAATGTATGCACACATACAAAGTAAAAACATAACAAAGGAACAAACTAGAGAAGGGTAAATGAGAAAAGATTATATAAAATGAATAAATATTTTATTAAATGTAGAAGAATAAAACATTTATAAGTATAGTCAAAAGAAATATGGGGGATGCAAGGGACAAAAAAAGTCCCTTGAAGTATTGAAGCAACTTCCTTCTTGAACTTTTAAATCTGGAGTCAGCCAATGGTGGCTGAAGAAGGAGTAAATAGAAATTGAAATATCTTATCTTTATTGCTTAGGCTGTACTAGGAAATGTCAGGTGTCACATTTCCACAGAGACATCTTCCTTGTTTCTTTCTCTGGTATACCAGAAGCCTCTGGTGGCCAAGCCTAACTTGCCAGTCAGTTGTCTACACAGGTGCTCTCACATTCCCAAGACTGCTAAGACCCTGAGGTGATTTATATTTCAGCTAGGAAGATTCTTCTAAGTGCATTGTGAACAGGAGAAGTAAATGTATCACTGGGATCTGTTTAGATGAACCAGGCATTCAAAGTGTGCTAAGTAATAAACACCTTTGTTGAAGGATGAGGCATAGTAATTAAGTCCTTCCCTGAATTTCTGTTCTTAGTCTTGCAGTATAGTCATCAATTGGCAACTTTTGGCAGAAGATATTGGTGGATGTACTGACCTCAAACTTAGTAGCGTAAGAATCATCAATTACCCTCAGGTAATGAGGTCAGCTTCTAGCTCACAAGGGTCATGGGTACTTCCCATAGTAACATTTTTCATGTGAATCCAGTCCTAATAACAAGAATGTGTTAAATTTTCAGTATTCCCTACCTCCCAGGACTGCCTCTACATGGCTATTTGCTCTCCTGCAGCTGTGGTAGGTTGAACCCACATTCCATGACCTGTCTTTATCTTCAATTCTAGTTCTTAATGCTAACTAATTTATCATTGAGTATTTCCCTGAACTGCATTAATTTTTAGCAAACTCTAATTTGTATGATTTGTACTTTCCATTCACAGATTCCTAAATATTTCAGGTATATTTATACAACCAAAATAGCAATACATTTATGTCTTTGTTAAATTCACTATCATGTCAAACAGAATATTGAATAATGAGAGGGAAAAATGCTATACTTTGCTTTACTTAATATAATTAATTATGTTATCAATGCTGTTAATTTCAATGTTGTTGCTATTACTAATTGTAGTTGTTATTTAGTTGTTCTTAATTCATTCCAGTAATATATGTTCTTCTATATTAGTTTACTTTGTGATAGGAAAAAATAGTGAATATCATCAAATTACATTCCAAGTTTTTCTTCATTTATTATTAGTAGGATTGTTGTGTGTGTGTATACATGCACCACAGAGTGTATGAAGGTTAGAAGAAAACTTTTAAGAGTTGGTTCTATCCTTCACCTTATTGAAGCAGGTTATTTCTTAATGTTTCTGCCAAGTTAAGTACTCCAGTGTACTCGAAGGCTAACTATCCCATAAGATTCTCAACAATTCTACTGTATCTGCTTTCCTTGCTGCTACACATGGCTGAGATACTAGATGCAGGTCATCCAGCTCTCTCTCTGTCTCTGTCTCTATCTCTGTCTCTGTCTCTGTCTCTCTGTCTCTCTGTCTCTCTCTGTCTCTGCCTCTCTGTCTCTGTCAGTCCCTCTCCCTCTCCCTCTCCCTCTCCCTCTCTCTCTCTCTCTCTCTCTCTCTCTCTCTCTCTCTGTGTTTAATTAACTTTATTAAAATAAAAATGGTTGAAGAATAGTCCTAATCTTTTTGCCTTAGAGGTCATTATCAACTGGGTTTTCATTAATATTTTCTTTTCTAACTTTGGGCTTGTTCTTAGACAATTTATAAAACACATTCTGATTTTATTACTCAAATCCTTTATTATCTTCTCCTTAATCCAACTAACATCCTTCCACCTGAGGAGTCTCTTTCCAACATTGATTGCTCTTTGTCAGACAGGTGCCATAAAAATTTTATCTAAATAATAATAATTACACCGCTAGGCCCTAAGATCTCCTCAACTATAGGTGTTTAACCAGGGTTAAGGTGCCATTTATGAGTTCCTTTATGTAGAGGGTTTCTCAAATACAATCAGAAGGTAGTTCGTTACTCAACAGTCATGATACACTTGGACCGATAATCCAACTTGCAAGGCATGTATAACATTCACACCTTGATAAAGCTGTTGATGTATTTGCTCCCTTGTCAGACTTGTGGTATTGTTAAAGCTATCCCACAGAAAGGAAATTTATAGCTGAGCTTACGTATGGTTTCTCTATGTCTGCTCATCAAAGTGTGTGGTAACTTCAGCAATTTTATAGTATCCACCACTTTCGGTAGACAGCCAAGAAGAGGGGAAAGAGCTTGTATTATATGGAGGTGACTCTGGAACCTCCCTGTCCAACATTAATAATAAAGTATTTCACACTTGACACTGGGGAGTTGCTAGTACCCCTTGCCTTTCAGGATCAGTATTAACTAGACATACAGGATCTCTCTCTCTCTCTCTCTCTCTCTCTCTCTCTCTCTCTCTCTCTCTCTCTCTCCTTCTTACTTCCTCCTTCATTCTGATTATTTTACAGTGTTTTAAACTTCTATATTACTTATTTTATACATCCTAAGTTATAGTTTATAATCCTTACAAATCTGCACATCCATTCTTGTTTAAATTGTTCTCCGCTTAAATTTTTCCTCTCTGGTTTCCTATAATCTACATTCATCTATCCCCAATGTTTTAAGGATCCACCAGCTCTAGTGGCCATTTTCAAGTTTTTTAACATCTGTGAATATTCCAAGTGAAACACATAAAGATTTGAAGCTAAGACCCATGTGTTACATAGACCAAGTGACATTTTTCTTTCTAAGCCTAAATATTCAGTCTTTTTTTCTAGTTTCACCAATTTACTTACAAATTTCATAACTATTTTTTCTCTACATCTGAATATAATGTCATTATGTGTATATGTCACATTTTATTGCCCATTTTTCTGTTGCTGGACATTTAGGATGATTTTATTTTACAGCTACTGTGACTAGATCAGCAATGAACATAGTTTAACAAGTGGTTCTGAAGTAGAATGTAAATCCTTTGAATATATGCCAAGGAATGGAATGTCTAGGTCAAATGGTGGTTTTATTTTTTTTAGTGAACCTCCACACTGACTTACATAGTAGCTACACCAGTGTATACTCTTACCAATAGTAAAGATTCATGTTTTCCCAAATAGTCGACAGTGTTTATTGTTATTCCATGTCTTGCTGAGAGCCATTCCAATTGTGGTAAAATGAAATTCCAATATAGTTTAGTATCCATTTATTTCTCTGATATTGAACAGTTCTTTAAGCATTAATTGCCACTTGTCATCTTTACTTTGAAAATTCTATTTTTATTTTTTTTAATTAATTTATTCTTGTTACATCTCAATGGTTATCCCATCCCTTGTATCCTCCCATTCTTCCCTCCTTCCTCTTTTCCCCTTATTCCCCTCCCCTATGACTGTTCTTGAGGGGGATTACCTCCCCCTGTATATGCTCATAGGGTATCAAGTCTCTTCTTGGTAACCTGCTGTCCTTCCTCTGAGTGCCACCAGGTCTCCCCCTCCAGGGGACATGGTCAAAGGTGAGGCACCAGAGTATGTGAGAAAGTCATATCCAACTCTCCACTCTACTATGGAGAATGTTCTGTCCATTGGCTAGATCTGGGTAGGGGTTTAAAGTTTTACAGCCTGTATTGTCCTTGGCTGGTGCCTTAGTTTGAGTGGGACCCCTGGGCCCAATCTGCCTACCATAATGTTCTACTTGTAGCTTTCTAGGACCCTCTGGATCCTTCTACTTTGCCATTCTCCCACGCTTCTCTCATCTAGAGTTCCAATAGAATGTCCTCCCCTCTGTCTCAGTTTCCTGGTAAGTGAAGGCTTTAGTGGGACATGCCCCTTGGGCTAATATGCAGATATAAGTGAGTATATACCATTTGAGTCTTTCTGCTTCTGGGTTAACTCACTTATTATGATCATTTCTAGCTCAATCCATTTATTCACAAATTTCGGGAATTCCTTGTTTTTAATAGCTAAATAGTATTCCATAGTGTATATGTACCACAGTTTCTTTATCCATTTTTCTACTGATGGACACTTAGGCTGTTTCCATGTTCTGGCTATTATGAATAAGGCTGCTATGAACATGGTTGAGCAAATTTTCTTGTTGTGTGTTGGAGCATCTTCTGGGTATATTCCAAGAAGTGGAATAGCTGGGTCAGAGCCTGGAACATATTGGCACAGGAGACAACTTCCTGAACAGAACACCAGCAGCCCAGACATTAATGTCAACAAATAATAAATGGGACCTCATGAGGCTGAGAAGCTTCTGTAAGGCAGGAGACACTGTCAAGAGAACAAAGCGACAGCCTACAGACTGGGAAAAGATCTTCACCAACACTACATCTGACAAAGGTCTAATATCCAAAATATATAAAGAACTCAAGAAATTAAACACCACCAAACCAAATAACCCAATTGAGAAATGGGGCTTGGAACTAAACAGAGAATTCTCAACAGAGGAATATCAAATGGCTGAGAAACACTTAAAGAAATGTTCAACCTCCTTAATCATCAGGGAAATGCAAATCAAAGCAAATCTGAGATTCCATCTTACACGCATCAGAATGGCTAAGATAAAAAATTCAAGCAACACCACATGCTGGCGAGGATGTGGGGAGAGAGGAACACTCCTTCACTGCTGGTGGGAATGCAAACTAGTACAGCCACTTTGGAAATCTATCTGGTGCTATCTCAGAAAAATGAAAATTCTCTTTTTAAATCAATGGCTCATTTTATATTGGATTATTTGTGTTCTTTTTCTTAATTTTTTAATAAATTCTTTGTGAATTATAGATATTGATCATTTATCAGAGATAGAGCTGGTAAGATTTTCTGCATTTCTGAAAGCTTCTATTTTTTTTTACTTGTTGACAGTTTCCGTTACTGTACAGGTACTTTTAAGTTTCATGATATCCTACCTGTCAATTGTTTGACTTACTTCCTGTGGGTCTAGAGTCCTAATCGGAAAGTCTTTGTTGGTGACCATGTGATTCAGCAAAGACTTCAAGTACTATATTGAATAGGGGTAGAGGGAATGACCATCTTAACTTTGTTTTTTCCCTGATCTTAGAGGGGAATCTTTGATCTTCTTTTGACATGATGTTGGCTATAGGTTTATCACATATAGCCTTTACTATGTTGGGGGCATGGCCTTCCTTCTCTAACCTCTCTATGAATATTATCATGGGGGTGTATTAGATTTTTATCAAAAACCCTTTATGTGTTTACTGAGATGATCATATGACTTCTTTCTTTGAGTCAATTTGTTAGATGTACATTTATTTATTTACAAATATTGAACCATTCCTGAGTCTCTGGAATGTAGATGGCTTGTTCATAATGACCGATCTTTTTAAAGTGAAGATAAAGTTTGCAAGTATTTTATTGAATTACTATTGTAATCTGTGTATTGATACTTGTCATTTTGTTGTTTCTGTGGACTTTGGTTTTTTTTAAGCTTCTTTTGTTCAACCACTGACATATCTTTTTTCCAAGTACCCTTTTCTTATTTTCAGTATGAAACATTCCTTTTGGTATCCCTGTAGGTCTTGGTAGTCCTGAATTAATTTAGCCTAATTTTGTTATAGAATTTTTTCTCCCTCAAATACAAAATATAACTTTTATAAATATAGTAATCTGGGATGGTTTTTTATAACCATTTATAACCTAAAAAAGATTCATTCTGACTCACTGAATTCCAACATTTCTATAAAAAAGTCAGAACTTATTCTCATGGCTCTGCCTCTATATTGACTTTGTTACCCTCTCTCCAAATATTTTATATTCTTTTTTAATCTATGTGCATTTAGTGTTGTAACCATTAGTGATATGGATGATTCATTTTCTGTTTCTGTCTACTTGATATATTTTATGCCTATTACAACTGGATGATGTCTGCTTAGATTTGGATGATTTTCTTCTATGATTTCCTTGAAAATATTTCTTATGCCTTTGACTTGGATTTCTTTCCCTTTGACCACAATTCGTAGACTTGATCTTTTCATAGTATCCCAAAGATCATACAGTTCCTGTTCATGTTTTTCCTACAAATAATTTTATAATCTTTCATTGAATTAAATAGTTTTTCTACCTTATCTGCAAGCTCTGACATGCTTTTTTCTACTTGATGCATTCTATTGGTAAAGCTTTCAGCTGACCTTTTTATTACAATTACTGAATTTTTTATTTCATGTTAAATTTTTCCAGAATTTCTGCCTTTTTACTGAATTATATTTTAATGGCCTTAATTGCCTTTCTTCTTTCTCATTTCATCTTGTGATTTATTTGTATATTATTTAAATTTCTTGAACATATCTGTAATTGTATTTCCAATTCAATGTCTTGATTATTACTCACTATAAAACAAACTTCAAATTACTTATGATAGCATATAAATTTACAGTGATAGGTCGACCTCATCCTTGTTTCTTTATCACACTCATTTATATAAACATTCTTTGTTACTGTCTTACACAGACTCCAAAATCACGAACAGACTCCTCTTACTGCTCTAGATCATTTCACAAGTCTGCTTAATATGTATTTTCCTGTGTTGTTAAACTGCCTGAAATGTTATCTGCAATGCAGCATTATTTTGGTTCTAAATTTCAGTAATTCACTTACTTCAAATCTTCATATATTGAATTAATACATTTAGAAATAGGCTAAATTTTATTTCTTTTATATGTAGTGACTGTTTACATTATGGTCCACGTAAGGAATAGAGAAGAGAAAGAAGAGGAATTTGATATGAACTGTAATAGAGAGATGCCTCCAGAAATAGTATGACTACTTTCCTCAGTAGGTGTGATTGCCTATTGGAGAACAAGATTGGCTTAATTAACTTTCAGTCACAAAAGGAGTAGGTCTCTAGAGACACTGCCCTATCCAAAGGACTTATAAATAGTAAGCTATCACTAGTGGAGTGGGGTCAGGAGGCTTCAACTTTCTCAGAGACTTATAGGTAGCTAATGGCTGCTAGGGGAAGGTGCTTTTGAGGGCATATCCTTCCTTAAGAATATACTTATTTAGAAGTTAACAGTTGCAAGGGGAGAGGTTCTTCTTCAGTTGTGTGGATGCTAAAAAGTTATCTGTGTGCTTTATTCATGCTCTCCTAAGCAACCTTAATTGTAATCATTATGTTATCAAGGTAGAATGAAGGGAATCATCCTTGTTCTATTACTAGTGCTGTGTCTGACGTGAATAGATGTTTGATGATCTCAAAAAAAGTGCACGGAACACTTGGTGCCCAAACATTTGATCTGTCAAAACTAAATATGAGTTTGGAGATAGTGCTTTCACTATCTCTGCTGTGGATGATAGGGCATGGAACTTAAACTAAGCTCCCTGAGATTGGCAAGTCTATAGGCGAAATCTTGGCATGGCTGTCATTACCTATGTAGTGTGGAAGGGCATGCCTTCTTGATACAGTAGCAGCAGTTGTATTGTCTATGTTATGCATGAAAAACAAAACCAATGCTAATCAATCTGAAAGTGGTATGCCTGTGAAAAGAATCAAGGATGAGCATCGTCCTATATGTATTGTGGAGAAACATGCCACCTGCCAATATTTGGTTCACCACAGAAATACAGAGAAATGACATATGGACTATATAATATTTTATAATTCCTAAAAGTACAATGTATGGAATTAGATTTTAAGTGGGCATTTTTGTTACCTTTTTTTTTTCCTGGTAAATTAGACATGCAACTGTTCAGAGCTATTTCCAGAAAGAACTTACACATATAAGGTAAAAGTGCAAGAAGTAGACTTATTAGTGCTGTTTTCCAGGTTAGGGCTTACTAGGCAGAAAATCTGAGCTGGAGATTCTGGCATGCCTTGCTTTAAGACTTGGTGAGAATATGTGTAAGAAAATAAACTTGTTTAGTAATTTCTGAGAGGATAAAGTTTTCAACCAATGGAAAGAATCAGACAGTGAAGGGTCAAAGTTGCACAAGGTACCAATCTTTGATTTAGAAAAAGAGAAAAAATCCATGGAATAGAATACAGATAGAAGCCTTTACGATAACTCTGCCCAGGAAAATCTAATAGTAGATAATATTATGCCTTTGTACAGACTTTTTTTTCAAAGATATATATTATTTTATTAATTTGTTCTTGTTGCATCTCAATGGTTATCCCATCCCTTGTCTCCTCCCATTCTTCCCTCCCTCCCATTTTCCCCTTATTCCCCTCCCCTATGATAGGACAATACAGGCTATAAACTTAAAACCTTTGTACAGACTTTAAAAAAATAATTGGAGCATCTCATACCCCTAGACTCAAAATGTGT
The DNA here is from genome assembly GCF_964271855.1 of Acomys minous. NCBI lineage: Eukaryota > Metazoa > Chordata > Mammalia > Rodentia > Muridae > Acomys > Acomys minous. The sequence continues at coordinate 91,996,772 of NC_140491.1, read as the reverse complement.
TAGATTTTTGAGAGAGACAGGATCACTCTGAGTGCTGTGGAAGCACAGAAGCAGGGATGTGTCTACCCCAATGGTGTCTTGTACAATGTGAGGTAAGATAAAGGAAGTCAGCCCCTGAGACACTGAAGATGCCTTTGAATATTTGTTACTGAAAGACAAAAGAGCAAGAACAGGAATGACTAAGGAAACTATTCATCAGTTATTCAACATTTGATGCCCAGTTCAGTGGGTGTGATAGAAGTGTGGCCACCAGAGGGGATAAGGAAACATTCATTTAGGAAGGAACTCAAATGGCTTTGTTGATCCCAAAGTTCAAACACAGTCTTTATGATATAGGAGCGCCTCTGTCAAATCTGAGAGGGTCAAACTGTGGTATATATCGTAAATGTTCGTGTTTCCTCAGAGGAGGAAATAAGATGATCGCCATACCCAAGCTTTATAAATACTTACTTGGCTTGGTCTGAACCCGGATCATTTCTATCTACATATCTGTAGTCTGAGGCTGGACGCTAATCTTCTGCAAGCCCAGACCTTGAAGGCTTCAGCTTCCAGCCTTCATCTACTAACCTATATCTAGAATGATTTTTTTCCTCCACGATCTATTGCTGAATTAACTCACCCTTTCCAGTTCTCTCTGACCTCTGGATTGGTGGTTCAACTTAGCTGTTTGGGATCAAACTTCTTTCCAAGCTGATCTATTCAAATTCGCTTCTCTCAGTTTATCCAAGAATTGTTCTGACTCTGAAATACACAAACTGAACTGCACTCAACTAAACTTTACCAAACTGCACTGTACTGACTTATATGAGCTAAACTGAATTGAACACTTTTCTACTGCCTTCCCTATTCTAAGTGCTGATCTTAAGTAGCTTCTCTTTCCTGTTTGTTCTCATGAGAGTTGGGTGTATCCTATCTCTGACTCACACTGTCAAATTTTTCTCTTATTCATATCTTTGTCTCTAAATTAGATGTCATTGTTTAGGGTTAAGGATGTGTACTATAGGTGTGTTTATATTTCATCCAGAGGGATTAAAGGTAGATACTAAAAGTTTGTCTGTATTCCAGCCAGATTACACAGACCTACAATGTCTTTAGATTTGAGCCATTGCCAAAGCAGCCATGTTGTTGGATTAAAATTCTATGGTAAAAAAAAAAAAAAAAAAAAAAAAAAAACCAGAGACAAAAGAGCCTGTCTGAGTCAATTGAAAGCAACTGTAGCAAAATTTACATCAAAATGTAGTTTCAAGGGAAAAAAATGAAAAAAAGCCAAATTCAGTAATTATGATACTTGGAAAAAAAAACTTTAAAGCACAAATAAAAGTTTGGTAAAGAAATATGTGATAGATGAGTGCTGGTGAAAAAGACAGTGCTTACCCTAAGAGTCAGGAGTTATTACCCCTTAGTGAAGTGTATATATTTCTCCATTACGAGTTGTTTGAGTGGAAATTGTTCACTTAACCTGAGGTCTACTTTACTACCTCTTGTCATCAACACAGACAAACCAGTGATCTGTACACCAGATCTAGAGACTGTTGACCCTGGAAGCATATGAGTGCAGCACACAGCACACGAGAGCACAGCAAACTTCTTTTTTTTTTTTTTTTTTTTTTTGCCCTTGGCTGCTCAGCACAACAGAAACCAGCTGCAGGAAATGTATAGAAGCCCAATGACAGCAAACAGGGATGGAGAGGTGGCCTAATGATAGAAGAATGCTTGTAGAGTGTAAAGGGTTAGCTAAGGCAGCCTCTCTTATCCATGCCACTCTACTGACACAACGAAATCTTAGAGAACCAACAGAATCCACTCATGCTGCATCCAGATCTTGCTAACACTTCTCCTTAATATTGCATTGAATGGCAGATGCTCATTCTTATCATTTAAATGTTCCTTACTCAAATAGCTAGACTATTAAAGGTTAGATTTCAATCCACACATCATCCAAATTATCGTCAAACCTTAATTTCTCCTCTAAATTTTAGGACAAACTCATATAAAACCCTGAAATTAACCCTGAACCTCACACCTTTTATGATGTCCAATTTTTTAAAACATATTTCATATTATACTACTTATACAGAATATATGCTATTGAGATTCTGTATAATTTGGATAAAGTTAGAGTTTGGCTGGAACAAGCTTTATTGAACTTAACATCATGATAATTTTTTTTAGTATTTAGTAACAAGACTGTCTCTGTTGTGTTCATAATCATTTTCATTTATATTTTTACAAAAGGGGTTGGGACTTGTACATAGTGGAAGAATTGACAGTGGCTTACTATATAGGAAGGCAAAGGGGGAAGTGACAAGAAGGTCTATTGTGATAGAGAGTTTTAGAGAATTTTGAATGAGTAAAACCAACAATACATATACACAAGCACACACATGTGCGTGCACACCCCCACACAAAGACAGAGGGAGACAGAGATAGAGAAAGAAAGACAGTGGGTTAAAAATGGCATCGATATTTGCCAAGTCAAGATATACAGCTATAATTCTGCTAGCTTCCCTTGATTGGACTGAGACACCACCTCAGATCCGAAACTGTTAATGTTCCATAGAAAGACATTAACAAGCTGAGAGGCCATTAAAAGAGGATCCCACCTCTCATTTCCTCTGGTAACAATAGAAAAGGAAGCTTAGTAATTGCCTCTTGTTAGGATTTAAAATACCACATGAAAAGGTGGAGATATCTAGGATTTGTTGAAGTCCATTAAGGCAAAGCTACTTTCTCCTGGAAAGAAGAATGGATTTTGAATTCTACTTCTGACCCCATGTGGAAACATGACATTTTAATCTGCCATAAAGATTATAACATTAGATAATATTGTACCTTCTCTTAAGAGTTAATCCAAGTGGGCCTGTCAATCACCTGCCCAAGAGTACATCCCTTGGGAAAACGTATTCACCTGAAGACATGCTGAACTAATGTGAGTAGTAATTATCTCCTCATTAATGAGATAAAAAATCTTCTACTCCCCAGAAACCCCTCCCTCAGTCAGTTGTTGGAGCACCTTCATTGCTAAATCTGCCTCATATTGTGTTCAAATTCAAGAGAAACTTTCTTTTGCTAGTTTTTATTTTTGATTCAAATAATGACCAAATGCCTAAGGATGCTTTCCTTGAAATTATGGGCCTTTTCACTGTTTCTCTGAAGACCAGTCACATTAACAGCTATGAGGTGACTTCAATGCCTAGATTAAAAGGCATATGCTTCTAGCCTTTGTCTTTCTTTCTAAGGAAGATGTTGTCTTTAAAAAAAAAACAATAATAATAAAAATGGCTCTGGAATTTCCTTCTGATCCAGTTTTTAAATTCTTTAGTCAACAATACTAAGAACCCACAGAATGGAACCCCAATTCCTATGTAACACAAATGTGCTCTTATATTGCCTCTGACAAAAATAAACACAGAAGCTTATTGAGGGTAAAAGACCTACAATTGTAATATTTTAATGTAGCTATCTCTTTACCATTGATATAACTATAAACTACCAGGGTACTGGCAAAATAGGAATGGGACAGATGTCTCATTTTGAGAGACTGCCTTCAAGATACCAACAGTTTTTGCAGGAACACTAAAAATCATCTTATGTAATAACAACACACTGAAAATGGAGTTATAAATAAATTTATCTTCCTTTATTCTGGGGCAGTAACATCATCCTTTAGGTTGAATACATAGAATACAAAAGAAGTAAGCTAGTGTCATCTTTGAATGTGAGCAGTCTCTACAAATAATGAAATGCTCATGGAAGATTATAGACCAAATACAAATGGCACAAGAGTGGAAAAAACCACAGCTGGCTTCTTTCACACTGCCGGATCACAATGCTTCACAAAGGTGATTCTACTGGCTACATTCAGATTCTAGATTTTCTTTATAGTAAGGATACTGCCATTTATAGGTTGAAGAATATGGACCAGATACGTTCTGAAATATTGGTGTGGGAGTTTGAAGTAGAATGGCTGTCTGAGGCTCGTGTACTTGAATGTTTGAACGGGCTTTGAGGTTTCAAAACCCCACGCAAGTTCCACTCTCTTCCCCTCTCGGCCTCAAGCTTGTGGATCAGACTTTAGCTCTCAGCTATTGTTGCAGAGCCTGCCTGCCTGCCTGCTGCCTTGCTCCCAACTACCACGATCATTAACTCACCCTCTGTGTGTTAGCTGTAGCCAACACCTTAATTACATATTTTCTTTAATAAGTTGTCTTGGCTATGGTGCCCTTTCGTTGCATAAAAGAGTGACCAAAATGGTAGGCAATACAGAGTAAGAAAATGTAAAGTGGTGAGAGTGAGAGTAAGAGGACCATCTTAACTCTTAAGAAAATCTACTTTTCTTTTCACTGTTAAAGGAGGAAAGCTAGAAGGAATTTAGTCTGAACTAAAGCGTTCTAAATATATTTTCAACTGATCAAAATAATTCATTATAAAATGGAAACTGGGAGTTTATTCTTATTCTACATGGCCCAATATTTTAAAAATCAAAAATTTTATGTCATATAAAAACAAAACACACGTATTCCCTAAATTCAAAGTTCTCTAAACTCAAAAAAACGAAGAAGAAAAAAAGTTTTGGTTGCATGCACTTATAACTTGAATGACTTCATAGGTAAAGGCAGTGTTTGAATAATGATGACATGGACTTTCCCGTGGCCTTCATCTGTAACAAGACACTGATTTGTCTTTGTTATTGAGCTATTTTTGTTTTTCAGAAATGTACTTTAATTTAGCCTCAGAGTTTCAGCATATTGAAATAACAATTATGGTCTCATTCTTGAAAGTTTATAAGACTGAATGTCATATGGTTTACTGTGTCCACAGCTCAATTTAGTAAGACAAAAGTAATTAACATACATGCATATTTATAATATTTTATACATGTTAATTTTTCTAGTTATTTTTAGGTGGTATACTTATTGACTAATTTGAATGTAAAATCCAAGCATAATCACCAGTAGTGATGTACAGTAGAATTGTGCTTAATTTTTCTTTAAATATGACATTGGGTCAAAAGAAAAAAAGTAAGTTATATAGTAGAAAACTTAAACAAAAAGAATTTCACATTATTCACAGGTAAGCAAACAAAAGTAGTGCATTTTGTTCTGTTCGTGTTTAGAGTTATTGTATATTAATTGTTAATTACGATATTTATTACAATATTATGTTATTTGTTTTCCACTAAATTAACCAAAAATGTAAATTAGCACAAATAAAAAATTATGTCCAAGTCAAAAGACAATCTGATTATTCTAATTTAATAAATCTTCATTTTTTTTCAAAATAAAGAATAGCTATGTTCATAGACTCTCGCCAGAATAAATTATTATTTTTTTTCTTCAGATAAGTCCTATAGATCTTACTTCCTTGATGTGGCTCATCTCTAGAGATGTGCCTTTTTAGAATCACGAGATTCTGACTTGTATTTTTCAATGAATAAAGTTTTCCTACTCAAAGTTAACCTTCATTTCAGTTAATACTATTTGTGACCTTTTTATGTAAGCAAAAAATACACTTGTTTATATTATTACGTATCAATTTCTTAACATGAGCATTTAAGTTGACTAGTACCTATTTATTTTTCTTGTATCATTTATGATGATGACTACAATTTATGCAACCTGCTTTAAAAGTCCATCATTCTTATACATAATAATATTCTTAAGATTAGAGTTGTCCAATCTCTACAAAGATTGTAACTACCTTATTAGCTTCTGTCCTAGGACTCAAATAATGATTTTGCGATGAAATTTACAATTAATACAGAATAAATGTTATATAGTAAAATCTTTAGCTAATAAAGATTAAAAGCCATTGCTACTACATCAAAGCACCCAGACTCAGCTCCCAGAAACTCATATGGCAGATTACAACCTCTCTTGAACCATGCTTCTGGCTTCTGTGGGTGTCAGGCATGCACATAGTGAATATACACGCACACATGCAATAAAATTAAAAATATATATCTGTAAAATTTGTTTCATGCGATGATGGAAAGTAATGTAAATGGAGTGTCAGTACAAGGTTTTAAATAGCAAGAGAAAGCTAGAGAAGACCCACCCACAAATGGCTACTTAGAATTTTATACTTGTTATGACTTTGAATTAAGCACTTTATACTACATAGGGAAGCTCTGCCCAATGTTGAGAGAGAAACAAATGTATGGATATAAACATACATATTTAGAGTAAAGTTTTACAACATAACCATTTATCAGGATATAAACATACATATTTAAAATAGAGTTTTACAACATAACCATTTATCAAAATGACAGAAAGTGTACCATGCTATGCCATGTGATCTCCCAAGTTACGGGCTTTTTACTAAGTTTACAGTACTAGGCATGAAATCCTTCCTGTAAAATATACCTTGTATCTTACCATAGAGTGGTTGGGTAAACCCACAATCTTTGTGTTACTATTTCAGCACTGGGCACATATTACCAGCAGTTCAATGTTGTAGAGTGAAAACTCTTGTTCTGGGTAAAATGATTCAAATGTTTTCTCCTCCTTCAGCTCATATTGCTCCTTATAGCCCTATGTAAGGTATTCATTCATGAAAGAGCTTGGTGGCCAATTAAAGGATGATTGTTTTATGTCCTGAATCTAAATTAAGCATTTTCTTCTGCATTATGATCTTGCAATACACCTTTACCAATATTTTAGGACTGCTAAAAGTCTCTGTCTCATCACCCAATAATAAGACCAGATCAAAAAGATGAAATCTATATTAGAAGCACCAAGGGTATTTTATTATGTTTTCTGTTGTTTTTGTTTGGCTTAGGTTGTTTGTGTGATGCTGACTTGCTGTGAAGCTCAGGTTTGATTAGAACTCCCCATCTCCCTGTGACAATCTCATGGGTGCTAGAGTAACATGTTTAAGCTACAACATTCAATTAAAGTAGAGTGCTTTACTGCCTCATGCTAATTATGGATAGATCACTGACAGTCATAATACATCTGGAGAAATATGAAAAAGGAATTCAAAATAATGAAGCAAAAAGATCAAGTTGTGCTGGGTAATTTCATGTTAACTGGAAAGAACCTAAAGTTGTCTCAGAGGAGGGAACCTCAACTGAGAAAATGCTGCCAAAAGATTGGAGTATAGGCCAGCCTGGAAAGCATTTTCTTAATTACTAATTGATGGGAGAGGGCCCAGCCCTGTGGGTGGTGCCATCCCTGGACAGATGGTCTTGGGTTCTATAAGAAAGCAAGCTGACTACTTTCTATTACTTTGCTCTAACCAGGCTGCCTTGCTGGGCCTCAGTGGATGAGGAGGAGCTCAGTACTGATGCAACTTGAAGTGCTGGGATGGGTTGTTGGGGGAGGGGGTGCTCCCCTTTTCTAAGGACAAGGGGAGAAGAGAGAGGGGGAAGGGAGAAAGGAGGGACCAGGAGGTGAGGAAGGAAGATGTAAAGTAAACACATAATTTAAAATAAAGAGGGGGGGAGAAAGAGAGAGAGAGAAAGAGAGAGAGAGAGAGAGAGAGAGAGAGAGAGAGAGAGAGAGAGAGAGAGAGAGAGAGGAAGGAAGAAAAGAAAGGCTGAGCAAGCCACAGGGAGCACCCACATAAGCAGTGCTCCACAATGGCTTCTGAATCAGCTTCTGTTTCCAGGGTCTTGCCCTGTTTGAGTTTCTGTCCTGACTTTCTTTGACACGAAGGTGTAAGTTGAATAAACCCTTTCCTTCCCAACATGATTTTGCTCATGGTGTTTCATCACAGCAACAGAAACTCTAACCAAGACAAGTTGGTACAGGGGTGGGGCATCGCTGCGAGAGACCTGACCATGTGTTTTGAGGAGTGTAGTGGAGGAACTCTGGATTTTTGGGTTAGAATAGTCACTGAGTGTTTAGAGTTCAGGGAGATGTTCTGTAGGAGCTTGGAAGAGAGCAATGAGATAACAGTGCAGAAAATAAAAGCCCGGCTAATGAAGTTTCAGAAGGAAGTTTAAAGACTATTAGATTACTTGATGTTTTTGTATGAAGATTTTGTAGGCTTTTGAGATTACATCTTGAATGTTATCCCCTCTGATATCTTCTGGTTTCCACCCCTCCCCTGGACCTCTGACAGAAGGGGACCTCCTCCCCCAGCAGATGGCCAAGGCATATTAGGTCTCATCTGGATAGCCTGCTTTCCCTTCCTCAGAGTGCCTCAGGGCCTCTCCACAAGGGGAAGTGATCAAATGAGGAAGGGGCATCAGCTTCTGGTTATCTGTGGATAACAAATCAGCTGTGATTAGCAAGGTAACAGAACTACTACCTAGATGCCTCTCTTCACATATAGCCAATCGATAGCCCCATTCTCCACGTTTGTTGGGGGAATGGGGAACTGGCCCTGACATGAACTTTGGTGCTTCCCAATTTGATCACCTCCCCTTGGCAGGGAGACCATGCAAACACACAGAGGAAGGAGATGCAGGTAAACTGGATGAGACCTGATAGGCTGTGGTCAGATGATGGAAGAGGAGAGCTCCGCCCCCAACCCCACCCCACCCCTCCCCACCCCGTGTCAGTTGTCAGAGGTCTAGAGGAGGAGAATAAGCCAGAAGAGCGAGAGAGGGAGGGATGGTGGGAACGAGAAGATACAAGCAAGTGAGGGGCTAACAATCTGGCTGTAAAATGAATAAACTGTAATAAATAAATTAATTAATTGTTAAAAAGTGAACCTTTTGCTTTGCTGGGATACTCCATGGTGGCCAGCTGCAACTGAGAAATTAGGGTTAAGAAGAGATCAGTGTCGTTGAGGTGAAATCTTCTCGGAAGTGTTTCCTGAGAGTCCACACTCTATTCTAGAGGTATTACAGAGGTACTCAAGATTGTTCCTTGAACTTTCAGCCAAACCTGGTAATGTAAGAGCCACTAGGTAATACTGGTTTTGAAGGCAATAATGGAGGTCATGGAGAACACCTGAGGTTTGCGCTGTGGGAGACCAGGAGAACCCATGGTGAAGGTACAGCCTCAGCGGCAGTTGAAGGCCGAGAATTCGAAGAGTCATGCAGAAAAGTTGAGGCTTGAAACCTTGAAGAGAGCTTAAGAGAGGCTATTAGTGAAAGTGCAGCCCAGTTGCAGCTGTAGACCCCAGCATCTTGGAGATGTACCATGGGATGGCAACCAAGAACAGCAGCAACAGTGGAGTGGAACCTGCCTCAGGGTAGAAGACAACGCTGCCGAGGACTGACTGGGTAAGTTACCTAAGCCCCTTGAAAGAGCCCAGATGGTTATGAGCGGATGTCAGACATTAGACTTTGAGTTACTTATACTGTTGGAGTTTAGTTTTGCTTTATTCAGACATTGACTGTGCCATGGTTCTTCCCTCTTAAAGTGAGAAGGTATTTAATTTAATTCTGATGTTTATGGACGCTCACAGTTAAAAGACTTTGAACTTGAATTTTAAAAGAGACTGGCTACTTTAAAGTGGCCAGGTTTTTATTGTGCCTGAATTTGTAGAGACTGTGGGATTTTACGAATTGTTCATATTTGTAATGTGAGATCTTAGGGATAAATGAAAAAGAAAAGGATGAGGCTTAACAGTAATGTACAAAGTTGTCAAGCGGTCAATTGTGCTGAACAGTTTTATGTCAACTTGACACAGGTAAAATTATTTAAATGGAGGTAACCTCGATTGAGAAAATGCTTCCCTAAGATCTACAGAGTGAGTTCCAGGACAGCCAAGGATGCAGACAGAAACACTGTCTTTGGTAAAAAAATAAAATAAAATAAAATAAGATAAAAAAGTAAAAATAAACAGAAAGAAAAACTAAAACTAAAACAAACAATCAAAAGAATCAGGCTATAGGCAAACCTGTAAGGCATTTTCTGAGTGATTGATGGGAGAGGGTCCAGCCCATTGTTGGTGTTGCCATCACTGGGCTGGTGTTCCAGGTTCTATAAGAAAGCAGATTAAGCAAGATATGAAGGGATATCCAGTAAGCAGCATCCTTCTATGGTCTCTGCATCAGTTCTTCTCTCTAGGTTTCTGTGACTTATTTCAGTTCCTCACTGGAATTTATTTGATGATGAACAATGCTGTGGGTGTGTGAGAGAAATAAATCATTTCCTCCTTTTTATTTTTTTGGCATGGTGCTTCATCGCAGTAAGAGAAACCCTACCAAGGACACAAATTAAACAAACAAACAACAACAACAACAACAACAACAACAACAACCTGTGGACCAATGGAACACAAAATTCAGTTGAATGCAATACAGACTTTTGTTGAAACTATGCTCATAAAAACTTGATGACTGCTTGCAGAGATAAAACTAGATTTTTATTTCTTACTCAGCACAATCAGGTCATAATAACCTGTAAGGTATGGGCAACTTCAGACCGTACTCACTGTCTTATTTTACTTTTCTATCACCCTGAGTAAAAATAAATAAATAAATAAATAAGAAATAAGAAACATAGATGGAAACATTTAATTTTAGGACTATTTTAAATCTTTATTTATATACTTTTTCGTTGCTCTTTTTACTCTACTGGTTTTGTGTGTGTGTATGTGTGTGTGTGTGTGTGTGTGTGTGTGTGTGTGTGTGTGTGTGCATGTTATTTCTTCCAGTTTACTGCTTTTATGGGATTTCTGAATGTGTGAAGAAATAGTTATGTTTTTGTTATTGTTGTTGTTATTTGCTTTTGTTTTTCAGCCTTTTAGTGGCACCCTTTTTTCTGTTTGTTTTGTCTTTTTCAAAATATTAGGTTCTGTTTTTATCATTATTATTTTATTATTATATTATACTTTATTATATGGTATTTTTACCCTTTAGAAGCCTATTTATTTTCTAAAGCGAAACAAAAGTGGCATTGATGTGGATAAGAGGAAGGAGGGGGAGTAAATTGGAGGAGTAGAGGGAGGGAAAACATAATCAGCAAATATTATGTGATAAAAACCTACATTCCTTAAAAGGAGAGAAAAGAAAGAAATAGGGAGCAGTAGAGTAGATGAAGCTGCCTGAGGGTAAATATTCTGGCTATACACGGATCTCTCTTAAGAGTCAGTAGATCTTAATGTTTAGAGGAAAGGGAAAGGGAAGGTAAAATGTAATATTTAAACCTAGTTACTACTGAAGCAATGATCAATTTATGCCCTCATAGAAAAAATAAAAATGCTAGGACCCTTGAACACACAAAATAAAACAACTGATTTATGAGTAGCCATAAGAAGGTGAGAGATTGTCAGCATGGATGTGTATTTTTTATTTTTTACCATTTATCTGCATTCTTCAATAAATAAATGAAGGAAATGACAAAATATCTATGACTATATCAACAAAGTACGCCTAAATACACACATAGTAATTCATTCTTTTTTGTTTCTATTTCCTTTTAGCACTTTTATTTAGATTTACAAGTATGTTCAATTTTTACTTTAGAACAGGATCCAGAAAACAAATAAATAGGGCTGCTCAGGGTGCTGAAGTTACTGGGTGAATGAGTGCCCTCCCCTAAACAGGACACTTTTACTAGCATCTTAAACCTCAGGAAACATGGCAGGAGAGGGAGAAAAACAAATGTAAGATGCAGAAGATAGGGAGAAGAGCCATAAAATTTTATTTTTTGGATATGATACATTAATTGCAATCATGAACTCATCAACTGTGTTTGCCTGTCAGGTATGTAAACAGTTATGGGTGTGGCAGGAGCCTCATGGATCCCTTGCCTGAACAGTAGAAAACTGACAGTTCCTAGGAGTCAGGGTGGCACCTGTGTGCCAACCAAGCAACATTGAATAGTTACAAACCCATAGCCACAGATGAACCTTGTTAAACTCATGGGCCACAAAATATAAGAAGACAAAACAACATATGAGCATTAATTCTGAATATAGGAAGGAGTGGAAGAGAGACATAAAAGATGAGGTGAATAATGAGGATGCATTATATGCATGTATGAAATGGTCAAAGATAAATGTAATTGATGAAATGCCATAATTTGAAATAGATAATGAACAACATTTGCCAGCTTAAATTGAAAACTTTATTACACTATAGGTGAGGATTATGTTACACATTGATGAAAAATATTCTTTAAATTCTTAGAATTCCTAATTGAATTCTAAATTCACTTACTACTTGTGTGTCATACCTTATTCATTATGCTAGTTTCCACTGATTAGATAATTACATTTTAATCATGAAATGTAAGTAAAAATTACTAAGCATATATGTTGTATTTTCTTTCCTATTTATAATTCCATCATATTAAAAATGTAAATGAAATATGTTAAAGCAGGGGTGTGTAATTATGAGCCTCTTTCCCTGCATTAGTGAGCTAATAGTATAAATGTCTTCTCAGCACTGATCATGATCCTGTATTTCAAATTTACTCAAATTACTAAAAGCCTAATAAGTAAAAAGCTAACATAAAAATATACACATTAGTTCTGTCCTCAAAAAGATTATAATCAAAAAAAGAGATCACGCATTGCTATTAATTTGAGAAGACGCTATGTAGTGTCTTCTTCTGAAGTAAAACATTATCTCATGGTGGGGTGAGGAAACTCATAAGACCAAAAACAAAAACCTTACAAATATTACAAAATAGAAACTTAAGAGATTCTCTTGGACCACATTAATAACAGCAATAAGAATTCCTGCAGTGGGGAGTTTCTCAGACCATCCAAACTGTCTTTACGTTGTGCAGAGAGCTCCTGGGATATGTTCTTTGTGAGTCAACACCAATACTGGAATGGAATTTTCAATGATGCAGTTGCCTTTGAGTTATCTATGCATCTGTCAGTCAGTTCATGGACATGCTTTGTAAGTCCAATAAACGCAATGCTTCATCAAGTTGGACTTTGGTGGAATTTGTGCAGTGACCTGTTGTGATTCCCTTTTATTCACATTATTTTGGGGACAGGTTAACACAGAACACAGCTGGTAGTGGGATGGGACCAAAGATGACTTTGGGAGGCACAGCTGTATGGTTCTTGCAATGGATAGCCATGCACGCATCTGAGGCTGAACTGGCTAAATGTGGAACATTCACAAGCGTGATATGCACATGGCAGGCCTCCCCCAAATTGTGTGGGCAAGTGATTTCTTGTTATGATGGTGGCTGTGTGGGACATAATTTGGATAGTAAGACACAAAGAGAAAGAATATCTGTGAATAGACTTCTAAGGTGGCCCGATGACATGGAAGGGTGTGCTTCCTTGAGGAGCAGTGTCTGCTACAGCTGAAGGACTAGAGAACGCACCGTAGCCCTTGAGAATGCCATATTGGGATTACACTGATGGCAATTTGAAGTTTTTGTCTGCCTGCTGCTATGCCCAGTAGGATGTGGAAAGTTGACTGAGATGGCCAAAGGGATTTGTTCATGTAACTGAAGAATTAAAACAGGAAAGGAGCATACCTTCTGGCATCTTCTAGATTGACTTCTGATTTAGTGGGTAAACTGGATCAAAATAAATGATGAGATAGAAGTTGCTAGCTTACTGCTTCACACAGATTGTGGGGAGAAGGTGAAAGGGAAAATCTATAAGTTATACCTATGTTAATTAGCTCATCCTAGGAGCCAAATAAAAACTCTTGGAACCACGTGAAGGGTTTTAAAAAGTTTATTACATAGGCAATATTTGAACTCCAATATGCCTTAAGAAGACAGGGCTTAGTTAACTCTTAAGTATGTAGTTGGGGATAGAGGCCCTAGATCAGATCAGATTGACTGTTTCTGTCTGAGATCCAAGATGGTTTACTCCAGAGCCCAAAAGAAATCCCTTATGGCAAGGGCTTCTTTCCTGCCTGATAAGGTTCTAAGATAATTCCCAGAACACAGACTAACTCTTAAGCCTTTTGCATCACTGATAACTCATCCACCTGCTGGATTTGGCTATGATAACTCCTTCTTCCTATGCTTTATGTTGTGGGACATTGATAACAATTTTGTGCATTGTGGTCCATTTCAATAATCCTAGGGCTCAGAGAGCTGAGTTAGAGATATGGCAAGTTCACCATCAGCCTGAGCTACACTGTCAGACCCAGTCTTCTAAAAAACTGATGATGATATAGATTCATTTTTTTTATTGTATGAATTAACTTTATTACTATTTCTCAAAAATTGCTCTGTTAGTCTCAGGCCCAACTCCTAAGGGCTTCATAGTCTTTTTATTTTTCATTTTGAAATTTATTATAATTTATTTGCATTACATTCCAATTGTTATGCCTTCACTTGTATCTTCCTGTTCCCAGGCTCCTCCCCTATTTTTCCCTATTTCCTTCCCCTAGACCTCTGACATGTGGGGCCATCCTATCTGACCACAGCCTATCAGGTCTCATCCAGATAACCTGCATGCTCTTCCTCAGTGTGCTCACGGGGCCTCCCTACCAAGGGGAAGTGATCAAATCGTGGGAACCAAAGTACATGTCAGAGGCAATCCCTGCTCCACTGACAACCATTGGCTATATCTGAACAGAGGGTCTAGGTCTAGGTTCTATGCACTCATTGTCCTTGGTTGGTGCATAAATTTGTACAGGCTCCCCTGGGTCCAGAGCCACTGGCCTTTATGGTTTCCCTACAGGAGCCTGACCCATCTGGGTCCTTCCATCCCCCTTACCCTTCCATAAAGCCCTCAGCACAGAGTCCAAGTGTAGGTCCCAACATCTGTTCAGATTCCCTGCTAGGTGGAGTCACTCAGAGGAAATCTATGTTGAACTAATATGCATGGGTAAGTGAGTATATACCATTTGTGTCATTCTGGGTCTGGGTTACCTCACTTAGATTGATGTTTTTTAATCCCATTCATCAAGAGTTCCTTGTTTTTAATAGATGAGTTGTATTCCATTTTGTAAATGTACCAGAGTTTCTTCATGAATTCTTCTTTGACAGGCATCTAGGTGGTTTCTAGATTCTGGCTATGACAAATAAAGCTGATATGGACATAACTGAGCAAATGTCCTTGTTATATAGTGGAGCATCTTTCAGGTATATGGCCAGAAGTGGTATAGCTGGGTTTTGAGGCAGAACTATTTTCAATTTTCTGAGAAAGTGCTAGACCGGAATCCAAAGTGATTGTACAAATTTGCATAGTGAGAAGGAGCCTTGAACTCATTGGCATAGTAGACAACTTCCTGAACAGAACATCAACAATAGCTCCGACTTTAAGATCAACAATTAATAAATGGGACCTCTAGGGAACAGAACCGGGGCAGAGGAGGAAGGGAGGGTGGAAACAGCAAGATGCAAGTGAGGGGATAACAATTGGGATGTAATCTGAATAAATTATAATGAATTAAATTTAAAAAATAAACAGGACCTCATGAAACTGAAAAGCTTCTGTGAGGCAAAGGACACTGTAAACAGAACCAAACAACAGCCTACAGACTGGGAGATCTTCACTAACCCTACATCTGACAAAGGGCTAATATCCAAAATGTATAAAAAAAAAAAAACCTCAAAAAATTAAACACTACCAAATTATCCAATTAAAAATGGGGTACAGAGCTAAACAGAATTATCAACAGAGGAATAAGGAATTGCTGAGAAACATTTAAAGAAATGTTCAATGTTCTCAGTTATCAGGGAAATAAAATCCAAAGGACTCTGAGAGTCCATATTAGACCTATCAGAATGGCTGAAATAAAAAACTCAAGTGACAGCACATGCTGGAGAGGCTGTGGCAAAGGGGGAACATTCCTTAATTGTTGGTGGGTTCCATAGTCTTAAAAGGAAAGAAAGACAGAAGGAAAGAAGGAAAAGAAGGAAGGGAGGGAGGGAATAAAGAAGGAAGGAAGGAAGGAAGGAAAGAAGGAAGGAAGAGAAAATAATGCTGAAATTGAGCAATAAATCATGAGCTTATAGGGGCCATAGAGTCATAGCATAGCTGTGGATGATTAGATTCAGCTTGATTGATTGGTGCTACTTCGTTGAATCACATGTGAATTTCCAAGTTTCTTTAGATATATTACCAGATTCTACGTAGTTTTAATGAATTGAATAAATACATGCGTCGTACATCCATATTATATTTGAGACAATAGTTTGCTATATTTCCTATGTTGACTTCAAACTTACTATGTAACTTAAGCTAGCCTCAGACTCACAGCTTTTGTGCTTCACCTCTTGAGTACTGGGCATGTAGGCATGTGCCACCCTGCCATATTTACATAAATTCTTAAGAATTATTTTCTATAATTTCAACTTATTTTGCTAATTTTGAAACAGTCCTACTATGAATCCCTAGCCTGGAACTGACTGTGCACACTAGTGACAAGGAATCCACAAATATCCACCTGCCCCTGCCACTTGAATATTAGAATTAAAGAAATTGGTTCCTATTGGCTAGATCTGGGTAGGGGTTTAAGGTTTACTGCCTGTATTGTCCTTGGCTGGTGCCTTAGTTTGAGCGGGACCCCTGGGCCCAAATCTGCTTATCATAATGTTCTACTTGTAGGTTTCTAGGACCCTCTGGATCCTTCTACTTTGCCATTCTCCCATGCTTCTCTCATCTAGAGTCCCACTAGAATGTCCTCCCCTCTGTCTCAGTTTCCTGGTAAGTGAAGGCTTTGGTGGGACATGCCCCTTGGGCTAGTATGCAGATATAAGTGAGTATATACGGACAGAACATTCTCCACAGTAGAGTGGAGAGTGGGATATGACTTTCTCACATACTCTGGTGCCTCACATTTGACCATGTCCCCTGGAGGGGGAGACCTGGTGGCACTCAGAGGAAGGACAGCAGGTTACCAAGAAGAGACTTGATACCCTATGAGCATATACAGGGGGAAGAAATCCCCTTCAGGAACAGTCATAGGGGAGGGGAATAAGGGGAAAATGGGAGGGAGGGAAAAATGGGAGGATACAAGGGATGGGATAACCATTGAGATGTAACAAGAGTAAATTAATAAAGGGAAAAAAAGAAAAAAAGAAAGAAATTGGTTCCCATACATTACATATTTTTAGGATTTATATAATAGTAATGGTGAATCATAAGATGAATAAAAATGTCTCTATTTTTTGAACGTTTCCATAAGGTGAAATTGTACCTCCTCTTTTTTGAAGGAACCACCATTGAAGCTATATTTGCCCCAAATTGCCTGTGTTGCAAGGATATCCCTGGTAGTTCCAAAAATACAATTTGATAACTCAGAATATTTGTATACAATAACTTCGAATCATACCTGTATAACCACAGTTATTTTCGGAAGCTATTTATAAAAGTCAAATTGTCAATATTGGGGCTGAACGACAGCTCAGCGGTTAAAAGCACTGCATGCTCTTCCAGAGTATCCAAATTTTTTCTTTTCACTTTTTTTTTTTACTAATTCATTCATATTACATCTCAATAGGTATCCCATCCCTTGCAACCTCCCATTCCTCTTTCCCTCCTGCTTTTCCTCTACTCCCCTCCCCTATGACTGTGACTGAGGGGGACCTCCTCCTTCTGTATATGCTCATAGGGTATCAAGTCTCTTCTTGGTAGCTGTCATCCTTCCTCTGAGTGCCACCAGGGACCCACTCAAGGAGACGTGGTCAAATAGGGGCACCAGAGTTCATGTGAAAGTCAACTGTGGAGAATGTCCTGTCCATTGGCTGGATCTGGGTAGAGGTTCAATGTTTACTGCACTTATGGTCTTTGGCTGGTGCCATAGTTTGAGCAGGACCCCTGGGCCCAGAACTGCCCATCATAATGTTCTTCTTTTAGGTTTCTAGGACCATCTGGATCCTTCTATTTCCCCATTCTCCCACGCTTCTCTCATCTAAAGTCCCAATAGGATGTCCTCCCCTTTGTCTCACTTTCCTGATAAGTGAAGACTTTCATGGGACATGCCCTTTGGGCTAGTGTCGAGATATAAATGAGTATACCATGTGACTCTTGTTGTTTCTGGGTTAACTCACTCATTATGATCCTTTCTAGTTCAATCCATTTGTCTACAAAGTTTGGGAATTCCTTGTTTTTAATAGCTGAGTAGTATCCCATAGTGTAAATGTACCATAGTTTCTTTATCTAGTCTTCTACTGAGGGACACTTAGGCTGTTTCCATGTTCTGGCTATTATGAATAAGACTTCTATGAACATGGTTAAGCATATGTCCCTGTTGTATGCTTGTGCTTCTTCTGGGTATAACCAAGGAGTGGAATAGCTGGGTGTTGAGGAAGCCCTATTTCCAGTTTTCTGAAATACCACCAGATAGATTTCCAAAGTGGTTGTACAAGTTTGCATTCCCACCAGCAATGAAGGAGTGTTCTTCTTTCTCCACATCCTCACCAGTATGTGGTGTAGCTTGAGTTTTTGATCTTAGCCATTCTGATGGGTATAAGATGGAATCTCAGAGTCATTTGGATTTGCATTTCTCTGATGAATAAAGACACTGAGCATTTCTTTAAGTATTTCTCAGCCATTTCATATTCCTCTGTTGAGAATTCTCTGTTTAGTTCTGAGCCCCAATTCTCAGTTGGGTTATTTGTTTTGGTGGTGTTTAATTTCTTGAGTTCTTTATATATTTTGGATATTAGCCCTTTATCAGATGTAGGGTTGGTTACGATCTTTTCCCAGTCTGTAGGCTGTCGCTTTGTTCTTTTGACAGTGTCTCCTGCCTTACAGAAGTTTCTTAGCCTCATGAGGTCCCGTTTATTAATTGTTGATCTTAAGGCCTGGGCTGTTGGTGTTCTGTTCAGGAAGTTGTCTCCTGTGCCAATATGTTCCAGGCTCTTCCCCACTTTTTCTTCCAACCGATTTAGTGTCTCTGGTTTTATGTTGAGGTCTTTAATCCACTTGGAGTTTTGTGCATGGTGACAAATATGGGTCTAACTGCATTTTTCTACATGTAGACATTCAGTTGGACGAGCACCATTTGTTGAATAAGCTATCCCTATTCCATTGAATAGATTTGGCTACTTTGTCAAAAATCAAGTGACTATATGTGTGTGGATTCATATCCGGCCGAGGCGCGCTCCCTGTGGTGCCAAATGAGTACCCAAATTTAATTCTCAGCACCCACAAGGTGACTTACAGACATCTGGAATTCCAGTTCTTTGGGATCCAATGCCCTCTTCTGCCTCCTTGGATACCAGCATGCATGTGGTACATAGATATGAAAGCAGGCAAAGCACCCATATGTATGAGACATAAATTAAAATACACATTGAAAAAGTTGCTCATATTAATATTTTTATTTATTTATTTATTTTATGTTTGCTATGAGATCTGTAAGGATATTCTGCTTGAATTTCTGTAGTGTCTCTCTCTCTCTTTCTCTCTCTCTTCCTCTGTTCCTTCAGTTATTCTTTTTCTCTGCATTTTAGCTATTAAGTTATTCTAAAAGAAAGTTTAGCAATTTTATTAATGCTTTGAAAATCTGGGTTTGTATGTGATTAAAGATTTTCTGGTTTCAATTTCATTAGCATCTAATTATTCCTTATGTAATTTCTTATGTTTCCTTATGTTTAAAATTGTTTTGTTTTTGGTGGAGTCTTAGACAAGTGACTTGACACCTAGTTTCTTTTATAATTTATTGTTTGGAATTTATAACATGAGTTATGATATATGCAATTGATTTACTGTACTATTAATATATATCATACATACTATAAAACATTGTCATAATTAGATATGTTTGATTTTAAACTATTATAAAACTAAATTCAATAATTATAATAAATTCTTACACCTAAATTAACAATTTAACCATTTTTTTCTGATAATGTAGTTGTCTTCCATATGTAACAGTATGCTAGTTTATTAAATTCATTTTTTCTACTTTCCTACAACCTATTTCTTCCTATGACCAATTTTTAAAATAAATATGTTGTCCAATTTCTAAATATTTTAGGACTTTTGCCATATTTTCTTTTAACACCTTTCAATTTAATTCTGCTCTAGGAAGAAAAGACTTTTTAAAACTAATGTTAGATCTTAGATCTTTGCTTAAATTGTGGGGAATTTCTGTTCAGACAAAGGTAGAATTTTTTAAATAATGTAATTAATTTATTCAGATTACAACTCAATTGTTATCCCATCACTTGTATCCCCCAGTACCTCTATCCCTCCCACTTTCACCCTATTCCCCTCCCCTAGGTTTATGACCAAGGGGGACTTCCGCCCCCACTATATGGTCATAGGCTATCAAGTCTCATCTTGGTAGCCTGCCTATTCTGTTTCTGAGTGCCACCAGGGCTCCCTATCAAAGGGAAGTGGAAAGGTAGAATTTTTGTTTCAGTCTTCTGTATGTTCCTATCTAGCTCCCCCAGAACCACATCACAGAGGCTGCCCTTTCTCCGGGGCCTATTGTTACTATCTTTGCTGGGAATCACTTAAGAGTAGTATGCCACTTTGCTGGAGCACTGTCAGGTTTCAGTTCTCATTTCCACTAGTGAGGACATCCAATTTTCAGTTTAGCACATTGCTATGCAGTTTCAAATCTATGGTACCCAGATGTCATTACTGTGATCTAGGTTCATATGAATAGCTTTCCCAATATATAAGATAGGACAAGTCATTTTTTTTCTTCCTCATTTTTCTAACTGCTTGGAGTGTGATGTATAGCTTGAACTTGCACACCTGTCTTGGATAACCTGGTGACCTGTGAGACCTATGCAGAAATAAAGAAGATTGACTCCTTGATGACACTTTGGAAGCCATTTCGTATCTCTAGTCTTTTATACTGGAAATATACCTATAAACATACAAAGGTAGGCAGGGCAAATTTTGGGTCTAAGTTTTTGTGGGGGTTTGGCGTTGCCCTCCCTGTGCTAGGAGTTCTGTGTAGTTACGAGGGTGTTCTTCTCAGTCTCCCTGACCCCTTCTACTAGGATTCTCCACTAGAGTTACTCCCATATGCTCCCAGAAACCTACCCTGTGCCAGATCTCCAGCTTGTCACTCATAGAGATGCCCTTGCCCATGGTTTCCTGTCTCTCTTCAGGCCCTATGCCCTCCCCTTTCCCCTGCTCTCGCCAGGTCTCATCTCCAGCCTCATTTCTTTCTGCTCTCTCTCTCCTACCTGGTTCCCTCTCTTCCAAACCTTCTTCTATCTAGTCTATTTCCCATTCTGAGTGAGATTTAAACATTCACCCTTGGGCATTCCTTGTTACTTATCAGAGATAAAGACAGAGCAGAGATTGAAGTAGTGTTTAACCAATGCCTGGCCCAACCTGAGACCCACCCTATGGGAGACAACCAACCCCTGACGTTATTAATGATACTATGATATGCTCGTAGATCGGAAGGTTTGAGAAAGGTCCAACTCTGTTTTCTTTTTGTTGGTGTTGGGTTTTTTTTGTTTTTTAATTAATTCTTTTTTACATATACACATATAATAAACTACATACAGCAAGAAAAAACATAAAACAATCAGGAATTATATAAATGTTACACTCATAGTAACATGCCTATTTATTTGGCAGCCTTGAAGAAAACATCTTTCCTGTCTTGGTGAGTCTAAAATTCTGAATGTAAATCAATATCTATCATATCCCATCTCTATCAATTTAAAACCTAAGACCTAAAAACATCTTAAACACCTTAGTTTATTGTAAAACTAAACTTTCTGGCCTCCATCGCAATCAGAGACTTGAGAAGGAATAAAATTAATTACCCACGTAGACAGGAAGTACAGCTTAGCAACTTCCAAAGTTAAAAAATGACAGAGATAGTTTGCTTTCTGAACAATCACCCAAAACTCTCTATAAAGTTGGAGATTCATCTTCATCCTGGCCCAGTATATCTGACAGATATATTTGTGAGGCAGAAATTATTGAGGACTTGCTTACCCTGTCTTGGCAGAATTTGACCATCAACTCTGCCTGTATACAAGCTTAGATTTGGCTACTAGCCTGCCAAGGCCATTGTTATGAATGTTATGAACTATATCTTCTAATGCTGTGATGATAAATGTTTCTCAATTATCCCTAATTGGCTAAATAAAGAGGTTGAAGCTATGACTGGAAGGGAAAGAAGTAGGCAGAGTTTTGGGTTCCAGTGTTTAGGTTTGAAAGATGGGAGAAGAAGGGGAGAGAGCAGAAAAGGTAACAGGAGGAGAGGAAGCCAGAGAGAGAAAGTCACCATCACACAAGATGGACAGTGAGCATGTTGCTGTAAGGACAGACTGATGGAGCAGAAGCTGCTAGGGAATCATCAGATTGGCAAATGGTTGGCTATTATGGGGATTTTCAAGGTACAAAGATTAGACTAGCTCAGGTATGCTTAGAATAGAGCTTACAATTTAATAATAAATCTCAGTGTCTCTGTGTTAGTTATCGGAGAACCAGCTGGTTAAAGAAAACTGGTATATTTTACTTCATTGATTAATATAGAAAGACTATTCATCTTTCTATGCAGGAGTCTAGCATAGCTGTCCTCTGAAGGGCTCCACCTAGTAGCAAATTGAAACATGCTGAGACTCACAGCCAAACATTGGGCAAAGCACAGAGAGTCTCGGGGAAAAGTGTGTGTGTGTGTGTGTGTGTGTGTGTGTGTGTGTGCGCGCGCGCGTGTGCGTGTGTGTGTGTGTGTGTTTGGAGGAGGTAGGATAAAAGGACATTGGAGAGACAGGAGCTTCCCAAAAAGACCAAGAAAGCCAAGTAACCAGGGCGCAGAGAGACTTGTGGCGACTGATGCACCAACCAACGAACATGTGTGAACTGAGCCTATGCCTCTTACACAGCTGTAGTGGATGGGCTATCTCTGACATGGACTCTGTTGCCTGCATTTTGATCACTCCTTTCTCGTGGGGGCTGCCTTGCCAGGGCAAAGGGAAAGAGGATGTGCTCAGTCCTGATAGAACTTCATGTGCTGGGGTTGAGTTAAGTGAGATCCCTTTTCTGACTAGAGGAAAGGCTAAAGGGAAGATTGAGAGACGGTGGGACTGGAAGGAGAGGATGGAGGAGGCTAGGATAGGGATGTAAAGTGAATAAATTACAAAACAAAAAACCTTACCCAGGTATTCGTTTTATGGGGCCATATTTTTGTGATACAAGCAAGAGAGTTTTGATCTTGTCTATTTGATTTGGACTACAGCGATCAATGTACTTGTTTTGTCACCCTAAAGACTAAGTGAAAGGATTTATCAATATTGTAGCTACTTTTTAATAATAAAATACTTCATAAAATAATTTCTTTGAGAACATCACACATTATAAGATGTACTTTTCTTTTTGTCTCTTATTATTTATGTAACCAAAAACACTGTAATATGAAAATAATCCATATATACATATATCCCCTTGACTTAAAACAAGAAAATGCCTTAGGAAAATTGTAAATGAGAAATGCTATATTTGAGAAAAGCTTTTAGGATACCTAAGCTAGCAAACATCAACATAGCCTATCTTAAATGTGCTCAGATGACTGACAATAAGCCTACAGTTCAGTAAAAATCATCTCATAAAAGACCTACTCACAAAATAAAGTGTTGAATATCATGTATATGTAAAAAGCAGGACATTTATATACAAAACTAAAACTGCAGTATCCACAGTGTGGTGCAAAAATCATATGCTTGGCAATGTTTACTCATGATTGTGTGGTTGACTTCCACTTACAACTGTAAACCTAAACAGCACATTGAAATACTCTGCCTTGTATTACTAGCACAGGAAAGGTAAAAGTTCCTAGTAGTAAGTCATGACTGTTCCTGATTTCTATGTTAGTTTCTTTTCTGTCGCTGAAATTAAAAACAAACAGACAAACGAAGAACTGTCGAACAGTAAAACAGAGGGCAAAGAATGTATTTTTTAGCTTACAGTTCCAAGGGGATAGAGTCCTCATGGCATGAAAACATGGCTACAGTGGAGGGAATAATGAGGGGATTGTAACCTGGCTGTTCACATTGTATCAATACACAAGAAACAGAATAACATCAGGGGCCAGGCTCATATACCTCTAAGCACACTCCTGTTGATGGACTCCTCCAGCAAGGGTCTGCTTTTAAAGATATAGCAACCTTCCTAAACAACACCACCAGCTGGGGACAAAGTGTTCGTGTTCAAACCATAGCACTTTCATATACTCATAAAGCTAAAAAAAAAAAAAAAAATCATGACTTGATCTACTTAGAGTCAGAGAAATCTTTGAGTTATGTGAGATAAAAATCTAACTAGATAAAGAAAAATTAAATTCCTTTGTAGTTCTGTGGTTAAAACCTTTTCAAAAGGAGCTTGTTAATGCCCATTTAAGATGTAGGCATGCTGAGAGGATTTCACATACTATGATTATAGTAATATATATGTCATTCTCTATCAATGGAATTGTTTGTTTGGATGTTTATACAAGAAGATAAAAAATTCACATAGTTTTTTAAAATTAACATTTTATTTTTTTATTAATTTATTCTTGTTACATCTCAATGGTTATCCCATCCCTTGTATCCTCCCATTCTTCCCTCCCTCCCATTTTCCCCTTATTCCCCTCCCCTATGACTGTTCCTGAGGGGGATTTCCTCCCCCTGTATATGCTCATAGGGTATCAAGTCTACCCAATTCACATAGTTTTGCAAAACATCATCAACAACTGAAAGGTTTAACCTTTATAGTATTTATAACAATGTTTAAATAAAAAATTAAATATATGTAAAACATATTTGAAATCTTAGGATAAAGCATGATTCTCTTTGGGTCACAAAATTGCCCCATACATATTATGCAATTGGTTTAATTTTCTACACAGTTCACTCACAAAATCACATCATTCTAGTAGCTGAGCATGAGTGGATGAACTTCCCTTTGAACTCCTTGAAGATGACTTTTGAAACTTCATATTTATAGAAGGTTTTCTGAGGTAAAATAGTCCAGTCACCCTGTCAGTCTTGTCGTTGCATTGCCTGAGATACTACATGTCTTATTTGGCCCACATGTGCATACATGAGATTTGTTTTGGATTTGACTAAGCGCCCAGAGACCTTTCTTCTTTCCCTGATCCTGTGGTGCATAAAGTTACCTTTCACATTGAGGGGTGTCTTCAGTGTGATAAAGCACAGAAACATCAGCAACAGCACTAAAAGAAAAATATGTATTTTAAGAATCTATGTGCAACTTGAAAGATGGTGCTTATATGGTTGTTGCATCCATAATATATCATTCTATGATCCTTATTATTAAGGATTTTATTGTAAATCCATGTAAGTAATAGCAGCCAACCTGTACAATCTGCTGGCTTGTAAGATAAGGCCTCAGGCAAATCATTCTTATCTTTTGTTCATACTTTTAATTCAAACTCAAGGTCGAATTGGACATTTGATAGCCTGATATCTCAAAAAGGTGTCCAATATACTTTTTTCCTTACATTTGATCCTTCACCACTTTTATCTACTGCTTCACTAATTAAGACACAGATATATTAACTCATATAATTTGATTAATAAAAGACACATGCTCTAAACAAGATATAAAATATTGTTAGTTTATATAAAGAGTGATGGCGGCAATTGTCCTGCAGTAGCGTGCCCTTACCTTAATCTTAATGTAGAGGCAGATATTTATCTTTAAATACCCCAAAGCAAAGAATCTGGGAAGAAGACAGTTACCTTTGGAACCATATTTATCATGTAAATAGCTCAGAAAAGGATACTGCCAGTAACATCTTTAAAATACAAAAAATGCATGCATTTCACTATTTTGTAAATGCCAGAGAGATGCTGCATCCGTGAGAGTTAACGGTGCGGCACTTTTGTGTTCAGTAGCATGAATCATTAATCATGAGACAGGCCATATTCTTGTACTGCTTCTGCTTTCATTACTTGGCCTAATTAAACAGTTCTCTGAACTGGAATCTCAGATTCCTCTGTTACAGATTATCATTAATTATGGTGAAAGTGCTCAGAGATGTTGGACTCAATTATATTCTACTCAACTCTGGCAGCGTGTGATTCATTGCACAGCCTGCTCTGCAGATGTACTCTTTTCTTATCTCGCACTCCCACTTTTGTAAATTGGGCTCTGGCAGCCAACAAACTAAGAGTTATGTGCTGCGTTTTCATTAAAAACATGTTGGAGAAGCACAGACCAATTAAGGATTCTGTATTTTATAAGGAGTGATGAGATGAGCAGTGGATTCTGGGAGAATTAGCTCAGTCAAGAAGCAATCTCCATCTCATCGTAGGGCTGAACTTGATACCTATTTCTGTTGGTTTTGGGGGTCATTTCCTTGAGTCTCCCATTTGAAACTTTTCAAAATTTAAAGCAGGTCAGTTTACTGTTAGTCAATAGGAAAAGAATAAAAGTGTTTGTTTGATTCTTGTGTGAGCTACTGGAAAACATTTCCAGTGACATATGCCAAGCACATTATAGCTCAAAAGACACGAATTGCATCAATTTTGACAGTAATTTCCCATGCTAGGCAATGAAATCTGTCTTATAGCACTGGATCTAATACAGACTGGGCTAATAATGTGCTTGTATAGACAAAGGCAGAAGATAAGAATTGTCAGACTCTTGCTGGTCTTTGAGGTGTGTACTTGGAAGGAGGGAAGGTTATGATTTGCCATATGGTATATTAAGACCAAATTATTCCATCTCTCTTACAGCTAAAGCATGTTTGTTTCTCTCTCTCCTTCCTCCCACCCTCCTCCTCTTTTCTTTCTTCTTTCTTTCCCTCCCTCCCTCTCTTCTTTCTTTCTTCCCTCTTTTTTCTTAAATTAAAATACTATTATCATAAAAATTAGGTCAACTTAAACTATATTTTACCAAATAAGTACAGTAAATTTCATAATAAATAAAATGTTTCTCTGGTTTCCCTATTGTTACAAAACCATGTCAAAAGCTACAGACTGAAAGTCCATTTCATTATAGCATTCCCTGAAAATAAAACTAGGATATCAAATTCAAATACAAAAACACACTATAAAGCTTGAGCCGAACTTCTATCTTAGGATTACCCATTAGATACTTATATAGTCTTTGATACGTCCTTGAGTATATTTTTGAGGTTTTAGAAAACCTAAACTGCTGTGCCAACTATTCAAAGTCTGATACAAGTGAAGTCTAGTTGTTGTTTCCCTTTGTGTCATGAGTTTTAAAATATAATAGAAATTATCTGCTTGTAGATCAACTGTTATTGAAGTAAAATCCGTTTTCATGCAATTTACTTTGGTAGTTTTTTTTTAATTATTAGGTTTTGTATATAAAAATTTAAGAGAATATCGGCATGACTACTTTGTGAAATTTGCTGCCTGTGTTTTGACTAATCCAGTGTTGAAATCATGCCACTCAATAGGATTGTCTTAAACAAATTTCATAGACAGATCCAATTTTATATTTTTTTTAATTTATAGGAACAGAAGAAAGCAATAAAACCTAGGGTTAAATTCCACTCACTTATATAAACAACCAGGGCTTCTTACCTGACAAGTCTGCTTGTAACTAACATATCAGAAAACTGTACCTATTTGATTTGTCCAGGTTAATTGTGAGGTAGAATTTTCTCTCTTCTTTAACTCCACTTTAAAAGAGTGGTGTGAATGCAGCAAAACTACGTGTGTCTCTTTGTTTCTCATTTGAGAGGTTAAGAAATATGCAACATATCAGAAAACCACTCTTAGGGCCACATGGACACAGAGTTCTGGTGTGAGTCAACTCAGCCGACCACATATTCCTATGTTCTAATCTCTCTCTTCTACAAACTTCACCTCTGCTCACTTGATAAGAAAGCTGCTCTCAGTTGCATTACCTTTCCTATATGTTTTATTGGATATGCTCCATCACAGAAGCAGGTGTGACAGTGTAGGAAGAAGACACCTTCTCTCATTATTAGAACTTCTATATGTTTCTATTTTAATTGTATCCGAAATATCTTTAATTTTCCTGAGGCATAAACAATGTATGCCCATTTTTCTTGAGTGCAGGTCAAAAAGATAAGAGATTTAAAACACAGTGAAAGAATAAAAGTTCTAGATGTAAGCCTTTTGGCTTTACAGTCTGTCTCTAGGTTTTCATATCCTGCAGTAGTTTTGGTTTTAATATATATGAAAATCAGTGGTCTTGTATCTATGCATATGTGTCGTCTATAATATAGTTTTGACAGATGGAGAGCTGGATAAATCTAGTCCCTGACTATAGAAAAACCTTGACTTGACTTGCACTCTACCAAACTTGTTTAAAAAAGCATTCACGTGTATTTATTTTTTAAATAAAGATTCGTTTTTTTGGCCTGCCCTTCTGTCTCATTGAGATGCTGGCTTCCTATCTTTGCCTGTCCCAAATACACATTCTACCCTGAGCTGTTGTGTTTTTTTTTTTAAAACAGGATCACTCCATGCATAATGTTGATAACTATACCACTCTACATCTCCTCCTTATTAAAAATAAATATGTTACCTTGCCCCTGTTTGCACCATCTAAAATTCTGACAATATCTTACTTTAAAAAAAAATACCGACGTAGAAACCACGAAGGCATTTCTTCCGTGAACAGCTCCAGACAGCCTGCTCATTGAAAATGTAATACACTGCACCGTGTCACAGGTCAGCTGGCAAATGGCAATCTGAATTTTAAAAGGAATATGAATAAAATTCTGTTTTATTTTGAAAATGAACTTTCTGCCCTCCATCATGAATCCAATATATGTCTTAATCTTCTGTGCTCTTGAAGCCTGCGGCTCCTGGCTGAGTTCTTTGACTCCTGATCCTAATAAGGAAATAGGTTGTTTTCTCATCCTCGTCTCATTTTTAGAGGGACTGAAACAAACAGTCCCCGATTTCAAATGTAATTGACAAAGCATAAAAACATGTATGTTATGTAATTTTAGGTTTACAACCACTCTCAGCACTGGGATGTTTTATTTTTAAATTTGATTAAGATGTTATACCTTTAGAAACGTGCTGTCAAGATTTGAAATCAAAATCTCCAAGTATATGGTGCATGTTTCCCTTAGAACTGCACATACTAGCCTGATAACAGATAGACTGGGTAATGGTACACTTCAATTGGGAACATTTTCATTTAACCTGGACATTTTATGGCAACACAGCGGGATTGTATAGGCAGAGTTTTAAAAATCCATCTATGGCTGTTGTTACTGTTAAAACTGAAATGGGAATGTGCCATGTCTGTGTCTAGGTTTGCTATTTTTCCTAACTAGAAGTTATTCATTATGCTCACTTTTGCTAGACTTATTGTTTTTACATTCATTTAAATTCATGACTTCTAATTAGAAGATATGATGCTTGCATTTTCAGGAAAATAGGATTTTTTTTTTGTATGTTTATCCTTTTTCACTTAAATCTCCTGGGATTGGTATCCTGCCATGGAGTCATTACTTGAATCCGTTCTTATGAAATAATTATAGGGACTACATTATAAAAGACATACATAGTAGAATAGAACATGTTTAAAACAAGGGCAGTTAGGCAGGCCTGCCATGAGTGTACCTTATATTCCTGTGTGTACAGCCTTAGTGCTCATGCTTAAGAAATAGAAGCTTCCGCTGCCACGAGTGTGTGAACACATTGTGTGTAAGACAGAGTTGGGCTTAGAGATGGCCCACTGTAACATGTGTACTTTGTTAAAATCTGAGAGAAACCAGCTATAGTTTTACATCTTCGTGATACAGTTTTAAGTTATCATGATATTTCTACCAAGGTATGTTTAACGTTATTGCCTGCACCAAACATTAAATCTAAGAAAACAGACAACATTTTACAATCAACATTGTTAGTTTGTTTTTCTTAAATCCCAATAACACAAGCGTTCGAAGGAAATATGCTCTAAAATACACATGATAGAATTACTCACAATTCAGTAAATATTCATCTTTAAAATATTGAAATAAATCTAAGTATAAAAAAGATGGTTAAGAAATGGTCTGTCAGCAGTAATGTTTTGGTGGAGGTAATCAGAGAAATAATATGGCTATTGTTATCATGTGAGTCAAGTGGGCTAGGTAGGGTAGAAAAAAAAGCAGATTAGATACACAGAGGAAGAAGAGAACCCAACACACACAAAGAGAACCCAGTAAAGCATGTCAGGAAAAGTGAGACCTAGTCTTGAAAGATGAGATGAGCTGCTTCACATGGCAGAATACTTAGAACATCTTTCTGTGGGGGGAGTCTATTTTATGTAAAAATGAAAACTTTTTAACTCTGTACATTAGAGAAAGGGGCACATATATATTTCATACTGAAAATATAAATTATAAAATGCAGGCTGTGGATCACTTCCTAGCATCAACTCTACTGTTTCCCTTCAGTGTGCATCCATGTTGCTGAGAAGCCATGATATCCAGTTTCAATAGTATGTGCTTCTTACATTGAGCCAATATACACAGAATGTTATCATTTCAGTAACAGATTTGTATAAATCATCTTATAATAGTACACAGACGTCTTGGATCATATGTGGGCACATGGATTAACACAATCACACTTTTTGGCGATGTATAATTTTTCTGGCTACAGGAATGAAAACCTCTATCTCTTACTACATCTAAAGGCAGCAAGAAGATGGTGGCATGAGGAATGTTCACATTACAAGGCAGTTAAACAAGAAACAAGAAAAAAAATGAAAACATGCCAGCAAATTAGCCTTAGAAGCCACATAGGAAACCAAAAGTGAGGTACTAAGCTAATATCTCTGTGGGCAGAACTGTGGAATGTCTCCTTCTAGCTGCAAAGGAAGCAGAAAATAAATTATAAGCTAACATGTACATATTCATAGGTAAATTGTTTTATCAGTAAATAAGCAGGACAGAATGTAAAGTTTTTTATATACAGGTCTACTCAAAGCACTCACAGTGTACTATGAGAAATAGACATCTATTTATTTTTGTATTAAAGTATTTTGATTAACTCTTCCATCATTTTATACAATGTATATTTCCAAGATTTTTATCTATAATTAAAGTATAATTACATCACTTCCTCCTTCTCATTCCAGTTCTTCCCATGTCCCCCCTCCTACTGCTTCACAAATTCATGGATTCTTATTATTTAATTACTACTTCCACGTATAAATAAATGCAGAAATACAACATGCTGAGCCAGCTTAGTGTTGTTTCTATGTAATATGTGTCTAAATTTGACAACTTGGTACTGGTTAATGAATTAAGGTGCTCATCTCCCTCTCTCAGCAGTTGTTAACTGCTTATAAATCTTCTAGGGGTTGGGCGCTGTGAGATTTTCCTTTTCTATGTTAGCATGTTGACCGGTATTGGAATTGGATCAGGTATTCTTTAGCCATGCTGTTGAGATTTTGTGAGTGTAGCTTCCCTGAAAAGGCTAGAAGTCACAATCTCAGAGCAGCCTTCCTGGTCCTCAGCCTTTTATAATCTTTCCACCACATTTTCTTCAGTGTTTCCCGAGCCTTAGACAGGAATTGTGTGGTCGATATATTAGTTAGGGTTGGTATCCTGGCAGTCAGTTGTTTCCTGCATTTTAACTAGATGGATGTTTCTGTAGTGGTCACTGTTGTACAAAGAAGATAATTTGATGGGGTATAAGATCTACACTCTTCTGTGGGTATTAGAATAAACACTTTGGATGCAGTTAAAAATTATCTGCTTCCACAAAGTGACAGTAGTTGGTTCTCCTCTAAGACCACTAAACAAACAAAACAAAATGACAAAACAAAAAATCTACTAAGTCTTATTATTCATGCTGCGCATATTCACTTGGGTATGTGGTAGGCCACTGCAACATGTTTCGCTGACTTGAGGCCAAATATTTAAATTATATATAAATAGATGTTATCAACAAGGTGTTTTTATGGAGATTATAATCTTTACGCAATGCCCTTCATCAGAAAGAAAAAGAAATTAAAATTTACTTTCATATATACTATATATGTGTGTATGTATATATGTATGTATTATATATATATGTATGTATATATCATATATGTCTCACTTCATGGCACAAAGAAACAATAAGCAAGAAAACAGACTAACAAAACAGTTGAATCGTTTTGAGAACCAGGAAGTCACACCATACGTGGGCTGATGTGATGAGACACTGTGTGTGAGAAAACAGTCACCATTCCAATTCTGGGCTAAGGATTTGAATTCATCAGAAGCTGTAACTACTGCTCTAGGAAGAGGGCATGGCCAAGTGTCCGATGATGTCAGTGGGAGAATCTTCTGGGTTTCCTATGCTCACTGTATTAGCAAGTCTCAAAACTTACAAAGGAGAAGAAACCACATTGGCTCAGCTAGTACAAGGCTGCCAGACTCCCTCTACTACAGAGAATCCCAACATATCCATGTGATCTGCACAGCTGTCATCAAGCTTGGATATTTTTTTAATGATTAAAACAATCAGCTCTTATTGCCAAATACTCAATACTGAATAAAAGTTTGATTTTAATGATATTAAAATGTCTTCCTAACAAGATAAAATAGTCTAGTGATTTGTAAATTATTAGTTTAGACATGTTGAAAGATTACTACGTTGTAGTGTGTATCCATGAATAGATCCAACACAGGAAAAGAATAAGAGAGAGAAATGAATAAAAGAGGGAAAAAAGACTTTCTGACACTTTCTCCAAAGTTTAACAAAATCTTTTCTTTGAATATTCTTTTAAGGAACACTTAATTCGCTTTTTTTCAATCTCAAAATAATGAAATCAACCCTAACCCTAACCCTAGCCCAAAACAATGAAATAAAAAAGGGAAAAATGAAAAACCTAAAAATGAGTTTTAAACCACAGTGTTTTCTTTGCTTTGTTCAAATATAAAAATCAGTATATATTTAGTTCAATAGCTCAGAAAATTAACCTTTATATACACTAATGAAGAATGTATTTTTCTAAATAGAGGAAAATGAAGCCAGGACTTACACTGTGGGTCTGTTGTTCCAGCTATAGCAAAGCTGGGTCAGAAAGATATGAAGTATAAGGTGCAAAATGAATTCCAGATCAACTTGGAAAAGGTAGTGAGATCATTAATGGGAAGATACAAGTGAAGAGTTAACGATTGGATGTAATCTCAATAATTTATATCTCAATAATCCCAATAAATTATAAGTTAAAAATAGAAAAATGTTTTTCTACAAATTTATTTATTGTGCTCATGTGTGTGTGTGTGTGTGTGTGTGTGTGTGTGTGTGTGTCTGTGTGTGTGTGTCTGTGTGTGTGTACAGGGCAGGGGGGTCACATGTGCCAGAGAGCAGGTGTATAGGTCAGAGGGCAACCTGTAGGTATCAGCTCTCTGTTTTTCTTATGTAGCTTCTGAAGACTGAATTAAAGCTTTGGGGCTGATGGTAAGCATCTTTCCCTACTGTGCATTCTTCCCTATTTTCAAAAAAAATTTTTTTTGAAAATGGCTGGGATGTAGCTCAGTATTAGAGTTACTGTGTGCCAAGTTTCAGATTCAACACCAAGTAAACAAGTGCATTTCATGAAGCATAAATAAGAACCCTTATAATTAAATATAATGTCAAAAAGAAAATATGCATTAATAATAGTAAATAATTACCTTATTAATGATTTGGAATAATGGTTCACAGTGTTGTTGAAGGGGATATGCAGATAAATGGAAGCAAACTAAATGCTCAAGAAACTTCAACCTTAAGGTAGCTAGCTATGCAGAAGTCATGAATATTTTCACATGCAAATATAATATATACATCAATTTAAGAAAAATTAAGAACATCATTCTTTAAATATAGTGTTATAAAAAGATTCATTGACATCCCATTTATAAAACAAGTACCAAATTATTTGGATTTTGTAAAAGTCCATTAAAACCTAACATCTCTTGCAGAGATGATACACGGTAGCAGGCAGACATTATCACATGTTGGCAAAGATATGAAACTGATACATTTATCTTTGAAATGCATAATTGAAGAGATATTTTAGAGATCACTTGGCTAAAATTTCTGCTCAGGTGCTGAAAGGAACTAGAAGAGTAGAAATGTCATGCGAAGAACATGAACGACATTACTGCTTTCAAATACTATTTCCAGTTCCTTATAAACTTAGATGCATACATAACTAGTTCAGCAACTCAGCTCTTGAGTGTTTCTTAAGCAGAAGCAAAAGTGCATGGACTGAAGAAGCTAAAAGAATAGAGATATACCCTGAGAAACTTGCCAGTATCTCAAAACTTAAATTTAATAAAACAATTATTTTAGAATCAAAATCCTAATCACTCCCAATGAAACAATTATCTCCACATGGTCCTATAGCAATAAAATACTTGAATTAATTTTAGCTAGTAAGCAGTATAATAAAGAGCTACCAAGGCATACAGCTTCTCTGATGAAATATAGAAAAACAATTGAAGGATGTATAAAAATTTATAAAATGTCTTCAAAAAATAAAAGCAAACGATTATCATCACTTGATTTAGCAATGCAAGAATCACCATAAAGGGAATTCCGTAAAAGAGAGCACATATTAAAAATGAGCTAGCTGGTGTGTTCAAATATCACAGGCTATCGCCACCAGTCTTGATTGCTCTCAAGAACATAATGGTAAGATCCTGTTTCTAAAGACAACACATACTTCTATCAGAAGACATGGAGAAATCAAACGGCTGCAAGCCTAGAATATCATCCTTACTTGCTAGCTATCACACTGCTTAAAGGTCCTACGTATGTTAGTGGGAAAATAATCATCACCTGTCTTACCCAAGTGTCAACACTAAAAGTTACAATAACAAATAGCTAGGCAAGATATATTCACCGGTGTAACAGTAACATGAATTTTGTAGAGCAACCAGCCACTTTCAGGTGGTTTAAGACCCATCCCCCTAGATGTAACTCAAAAGTAGCATCATTAACTGAGCTCCCTCAACCCCCTACAAAACATATGGCTGCCTAGGTCATAAACTTTTGGGAAGAACCAAATACAGTTATTCTGTTAAATGGACAGAATAGTAAACCCAACCCCAGCCCTTATCATAAATTAATGCACCTCTTACCCATCATGAAAGAACCTTCTTTTTGCAGTTGATAGCAATTAATACAGAGGCCCACAAATAGTCAAAAAGAACAAGGAATAGTATGGTGCACAGTCCTAAATGGAACATTGGTAACAACACTCATTGTCACAACTCAGGGATCAACACAGAACAGGGATAAGAAAGATTATAAGAGCCAGAGGAAGTGAATATCTGCAGCAAAGGAGTATTTGCTTGGCCTGACAAGGTCTTTGCACAGAAGTCACAGCAGCTTATGGATGCATGACTTTCACAAAAATATCCTGCTAAGATTTCAGCTCCGGTGGAGAAGGTCATGAACTTCCATCCCTAGCTGAGATACTATCATCATTTTATGGCTGTAGTTGGAGAACTAAAGAGATAGGTCAGTGTTTAAGAGCAGTTGATGATCTTGCCGAGGACCTGGGTTTGGTTCTAAGCAGTTGCAATGGATGGCTTGCTAGCTTCTGTAATTCCATTTCCAGGTGATATACTTTCTTCCGACCTTCATGGGTACCTGCATGCATAGGCCAACTATTTATGGAAATGCACACATGCATACTCACACACAGATACACACACACACACACAAATAAAATTTAACGGAAATTATGATTGTCATTACACTGAGTATGCATGAATTTATGAATATGCATATCCTTTTAGCAGAATGACCATTTTTACACCAGTAACTCTTCCAGAACATGAAGTGCACATATCTCCTGTTAGTTCTATCCGTTTCTAGTTCTTCAATCAATTAATCAATATGTAGCCTTTAAGTTTTAAAAAATTTACTTCATTATTTATTCATCAATGTCCTTGATGTCCTAGAAAGTGATATTGGTTCCTTGATTTTGTTCCTGAAAATTATTTTTAATGTGCGAGGATATTATGATATTTGAATTTTGCTGCATTAACATCTTTCCTTATTTATAATTGCTTATAATTTCTGTTTGTAATATGTTTATAGTTCTAATGGACTTCTAATGGAGTCCTTACAAGACTTAATTATCTACCAAAGGAAATAATTTAGGTAAAGTCTTTATGGCTTAGATGATTTTCCTTTTTTCCTTGACTAATAATTGAACTCAATACAAAATTGGGGAGGTGCGGTATTGACAGAAAACTTTCCTTGCTATTTTCGGTATTTTATGCTGTTTTAGTGATGAGGTTACATGGACTAAGCATGGTTTCATGAATTAGATGCCATCTCATTCACTTGATTTTGCTTTGTTATAAGAGTCTATTTATTTTGACTCATCATTTTTTTCTCCACCATATATTCTAAGTAAGCTTTAAACTATATACATTTTACTTATTGTCTGTTTAAGTATGTTTATTCAGATTAATATCTTATATTAATAACCATTTTTTACAAATTTTACTGTTTTAGGTGAATTAGGGCTTTATAGCATCAAGATATATTGACATTTCGGTTCTTCCTTGAGCTTATTTATTTTAAAGATAGAAACTTTATTGCCTGATTTTAATCTTGTTTTTTGCTTATGTTTGTAGATGTTAGACACTAAGTAACTCATTATCTTGCATGACTTGGTTATATGAGTTTGTTAAATATTATTAATAGTATTATTAATACTAGTTATATATGTATCTAAGAAAAAATAACAATAAAAAATATGGAGCATGTTATGTGTTTACCAACTATTCTTGAGCATGGAGACAGACTAAGATGTGGTTGACATACTCAGTGATTTTTCCCTTTTTCAGTGGGTAACAATTGCATGTAGCTTCTTCATTAAGGGTGGGACATTGGCTGTACTTCCCATTCTCCATGGTGATATGTTTTTATTGGGTTTGAACATCTCTGGGTCTGACTGGTTT
Source organism: Acomys minous (assembly GCF_964271855.1). Lineage (NCBI taxonomy): Eukaryota > Metazoa > Chordata > Mammalia > Rodentia > Muridae > Acomys > Acomys minous. The sequence continues at coordinate 91,960,150 of NC_140491.1, read as the reverse complement.
TCTTTCTTTCCTTGCTTCCTTGTTTTTGCTTTATTTTGATTTTGTTGTATTTCTAGGGTTTTGTTTTGTTTTGTTTTGTTTTTGTTGTGTTGTGTTTGTTCTGTTACTTTGAGACTGAGACAGAGAGATAGAGATTATATGAAATTGAGTATGTAGTGAAGTAACTATCTGGGTGGAACTGAGGAAGGAAAAAGACTATGATAAAACATTGATAAAACATATAGTATAAATATTTAAATAGAAACTTTAAAAAAAAGTGTTAGAGATTTTTAGATCTCGACTAGGTTGATTTCATTAAGAAGTCTCTAGATGAGAGAATCATGGGAGAAAGGCAAAGTAGAAGGACCCAGAGGGTCCTAGAAGCCTACAAGTAGAACATTATGATAGGCAGATTTGGGCACAGGGGTCCCGCTCAAACTAAGGCACCAGCCAAGGACAATACAGACGGTAAACCTTAAGCCCCTACGCACATCTAGCCAATGGACAGAATACTCTCCACAGTAGAGTGGAGAGTGGGATATTACTTTTTCACATACTCTGGTGCCTCACCTTTGACCATATCCCCTGGACGGGGAGACCTGGTGGCAATCAGAGGAAGGACAGCAGGTTACCAAGAAGAGACTTGATACCCTATGATCATATAGAGGGGGAGGTAATCCCCCTCAGGAACAGTCATAGGGGAGGGGAATAAAGGGAAATTGGGAGGGAGGGAAGAATGGGAGGATACAAGGGATGGGATAACCATTGAGATGTAACAAGAATAAATTAATAAAGGAGGAAAAAAAAAGTCTCTACAACCATTTCAGACGCCTTTGTTTCTGCCCTTTTTGGCTTCTGATGAATAGTTTTGTTTTTTTTTTAAAGACAGCTGTGTTCCAAAGATAGACTACACTTTAACTAGCTCTACTTTATAGGGTCTCCTCCCTGTATAAAAAAATACATCAATACTACCAGTAATACCCTTAGTTTCCGGTTGAAATTTATCATACTATACCCCAGTCCTATTTAAAGTGCAAACTTTTATTCATTCTTTTTTCTGAGTCATTGAACCTCAAAAACCAATCAGATAAAGAAAGATAAACTCTGTTTTACCGATTACATTCAAAATCAAATATTTCAATTTTATACCCTCTTACTCGAGCAATAGGCCTTTGAAGTGTATTGTGATTGTTTGGTTGGTTTTTTGGTTGCTTGGTTGGTTTTTTGTGATAGTCCTAGTAATACCCATGGGTCACATTTCCCAAAAATCCTATGTCTGAGACTGAACGAACATTGTACATTTTAACCTGATGTCTTCGTACTCATAAATTTATAGAATCAGATAAAAATAAATATTTCAATATTATTAATTAATCTTAATTTCTCATACCTGTTAAATAGATCTAGTTTTTACCAAATAAGTTGTTTAATTTTATCTAATTTGAAATATTTCTAAAACATGATAGTTTTCTAGTAACACTTAGGTCTTATCTAATTTAAAGATCTTTCTTTTTTTTTCTCCTTTATTAATTTATTCTTGTTACATCTCAATGGTTATCCCATCCCTTGTATCCTCCCATTCTTCCCTCCCTCCCATTTTCCCCTTACTCCCCTCCCCTATGACTGTTCCAGAGGGGGACTTCCTCCCCCTGTATATGATCATAGGGTATCAAGTCTCTTCTTGGTAGCCTGCTATGCTTCCTCTGAGTGCCACCAGGTCTCCCCCTCATTAAGTTCTTCATATACAAAATGGACATCTTATTTTCATCCAACCACTTCATAAAAATATTATTCTTTAAGTTTTGAAAATTTACAAATATAAGTATCATAAAAATGACTATCTACATATTAAATCAACATATCATAGACCAAATTGAGTTATGTGACTAGCTCAAATGGATGAGAAAGGCAATGTCTTAGTTATTTTTGTATTTCTGTGAAGAGACACCATGATTAAGAAAAATTATATAAGAGTTTATTGGGGGCTTGCTGACAGTTTCAGAGGGTTGGTCTATGACCATCATAAAGAAGAATATGGCAGTAGGCAGTCAGACATAGTGCTGGAGTAATACCTGACCATGACAAAGTAGTAGCTCTGAAAACATCCAAGAGGCACGGAGATAGAGAAATAATTAGAAATAGGGTTTGTTTTTGAAACCTCAAACCGTACCTCCACAGACACACCCTTTCCAAAAAGCCACACCTCCTAATAATTCCAAAACAGTGCTATTAACTGGGGATCAAGTATTCAAATATATGAGCCTATGGTGGTCATTCTTATTCAAACTACCATAGGAAGGAAGATCATTTAAAAATTTTTTATAGTGCGAGGGGGAAAAAAACCCAATACATCTACCCAAACACAACAATACAAGTAAGCAAGAAATGTCTTCTAATATCCTATGAAAAGATGAGTTGGCCTCATCTCCCGTTCTCCTCCCAACCTGATGCTCTTGTGCTATCCCTACTTTCCCCAGTCTACCCATAAAATATATTTATTTTTCCCTTCCAGAGATGGTTCATGTGTTCCGCCTTGTTCCTTTTTTGATACCTAATCTCTCTGGGTCTACAGATTATAGCCTGGTGGCATAGCTTGGTCTTAAAGTAGATCGGTTCTCAATTATTTTGAGGAACCACCGTATTGACTTCCATAGAGGCAGTACAAGCTTGCACTTTCACCAGGAATGAAGGACGGTTCTCCTTGTTCCACATCCTCGCCAGCATGAGCTGTTACTCGTGTTATTGATCTTAGCCATTCTGACAGGTGTAAGATGGAATCTCCAAGTGGTCCTCATTTTAATTTCCCTGATGGATAAGATGTTGAACATTTAAAAAAAAATTCCACAGCTCTTAGAGCTTCTTCTATAGAGAATTCTCTGTTTAGACTTGTACCTCATTTTGTAACTGGTTTATTTATTTTTAAAATATAGTTTATTGAGTTCTTTATATGCATTGAGTATTGGTCCCCTATCACTTGTGGAGTTGGTAAAACTCTTTTCTCATTCTGTAGGCTGCTGATTTTTGTTGAGAGAGGGAATGTAGGAAAGCCAGCTAGAATTGGGGGGGGGGGGCTTTTGAGAGATGGTTTGGAAACCTATCGTAGTGGAAACTTCCTAAAATAATATGAAGTTCTCCAAATAGTGGAGTAGTTGGATTGCCAACTGGACATCTCTTATGATCAAATGAAACTTCCATTACCATGACAGGGTTACACTCAATTGAGTTGTTGGTCAAATAGTTATCATGGAAATACTGAAGCAACTCAGGCTGTTGCCAAGAAAATATATTGTTCTCCAAAAACTGACAGCAAGGCTCCACTGCTGAAGGGAACACCCACACAACTCATTGAACATAGAGAGGTTGAGTTTGTTCCTTCCTAGAACCTTCAAACCTGTGTTCTAGTGTCTTTGGTATTAAAAGGTATTGTGCAGACTAGGAAAAGAGAAACTTAAACACCACCTCAGCCAGAAGATCTTTGATGTACAGTGCTGTCTTGCCTGAAAATTTACTAACGCAATGGTGGTAAAACTTCTGGGAATAACCAACCAACCACTGATTTTACTTATGGCACACTTTATGAGACAGAACCCATACCAGATGCTGCTTGGGTGACAAATAACTTGAGACTAGATAACCCAGGAATATAGGATAAAACCAAATAATCCTAGTCTAAAATTGAAAAAAAAAAGTATTGATAAAATGACTACTGATGATATTCTGCTATACTTGTAGATCAGTATCTTATTTAACCAGCATCAAAGAAGTTTCCTCTTGAAGTAGATAAAAACGAATACCCACATTACCCATTACCCACATTACACAAGACATGGCACAGAAGACAGAGAGGACATAGACAGACAGACAGAAAGACAGATAGAGCTTGAAACACACAGCTCTAAATGGGATATCTTTATCAAACCCCTTCGCTCAGAGCTCAGGGAGCCCAGTGGAAGCTAAAACATTACAAGCGTAAGAACTTGAGAGGACAGGAGACATCAGGAGAACAAGGTTTCTAAATAAACCCAGCAAATCTCATATGAAATCACAGACACTTAAGGTGCATGGATCTACAGTAGGTCCTCTACGCGTGTATTATAGTTTTTAGTTTAGTTTTTCTATGGGACTCCTGCATGTGTGAATATGTGACTCTCTGATTCTTGTGTATTCTCTTGGTCTTTTTTCCTTCTGTTGGTCTGTGTTGTTCAACATTAATGTGACAATTTTTGTTTTGTATTCACTTGTTTTATTGTGTTATGTTTTGCTGTGATCTCTTATAAAACTGTTCTTTTCTAGTGAGAGACAGAAAGGGAGTGAATCTGGGTTGGAGAGCAAGACGGAAGGAACTGGGATGAGGAGAGGAAGGGGAGACTGTAGTCAGGGTATAATTTGTGTAAATAACCTATTTTTAGTAAAAGGGAAAAATAGATATATTAGTGCCCATTTTTAAAGAAATGATTTTGATATGGCATAGAAATACTTTTAAAACCAAACCAATATCTAGCTTAACATTTTAAAACCAACCACCTCCCACAGAGTTTTAACATTAAGTTAGAAATGGAAAGCATGCTAGTATTATTGAATGTTGTAGTACAATGCCTAGTCAGAGAAAGTTATAGGTGCTACACAAATGAAAGGGAGAATGAAAGCTAATATTGCTTGTAGATGGAAGCAACATTAAAAAGAAAACTGCAACAATAAACTAAAACCCACAAGAGATGAATGTTCAGTAACAAAGTTGCCTAGCCAACTAGTATAAAGTGTCCTTCTTCTATGCAGTTGCAGGTCGAAGTATATTAAAATAGAAAATCTATTGGCAAATATATTTATACAATGGTCATAAATCTAGAGCACGTCTAGTCAGCAAGGGGTTAAGTATTTTGAAAAACAGAAAGGAATCTTTTCTCCTTTACTGAAACAAAACATAAAAATGTGAAGTTATAATACTCCTTATATAAAAATGAAAAAGATCATTTCTTTGATAGTCTCTTTAAAATAATAATTTCTCTTTCACTACCAGTTTAAATTCCATCAACAATTTTACTTTAGGGCAGGGGGACGTCTGACAATGTGATCCTAGCGTTTTTCTGGGAAAATTGTCCATACATCATTGTCCATACATCAAAGAAATTTCAGAAAAGGATTGGTAAAGAAGCTTGATCTTATTAGATGTTATAATAGTCACTAATGAGGCACTTGTTTATATAAATTGTGTTTCTTTTATTTGATTAAAAAGTAGCTATTAAACTATATAAGATACTACATACAGAGGTATAGAATTATTTTAAAAATGTAATTGGTGAAGAATACAGTTTTTAAAGCATATGTATCAGTTGTTTCAGAAAGAATATAAGAAATTATCAAGTAGTCACATAGTCAAAGCACTTGAAGTTTTCTAGTAGGAAAAAAACTTTCAAAGTTACTGATACCATGTGACACAATGTTTTTCTTATGTTAATCCTCACACAGCTTCCTAGTACATTGAAATTACTTATACAATAAATGTTATATCAACTTCTTACTGAAAATGACATTTTATATATTCTAGAATTGCTTTAATTATTTAAGTACACTATTAACAAGTTATGTTTGTCTTTGAAGACATATTTAACAAAAACTAATTTCTTCCTTTCAATACTTGATAGAAGCTGAGATACTTAGTGCTTTTCTTAATTTCAGAGAGTCTCTACTCTTAATTCACCACAGTGGTGTGTTGCTATTCATGAAAGGTAGGCCACAATACCTGAGCATACTGTGTTAGGAAAAAGCTCATCACTAAGGTCTACACCAGCATAAGTTTACAAAGGCTAGGGGAACAATGTCATCATAGAATACAGCATGACTACTAGCTGCTAAAGTAGCTAAATACTTATAATTCTTTTTTAAACCGCTAACCGAATTTAACTAGTGTTTCAAGATCTAAACTAAAGTAGCTGAAGGTATTACTATTTTCTAATTTGAGTATTACAGTACACTCAATGATTGGATGACTGAGATGGCTCTACAACAAGATGAAACAAGTAGGCGGAGTCTAAACACAGGAGAAAACTACCATCTTCCCTTAACTACAAGAGGATCCTCAATAGGACTTTACTCAAGATTCTGGCCCTAGGGAACATATTTGATGTTGAAACAAGGTCTCTTTGCTAGTTATTTTGTTGCATGTCCATCTGCTTTACTGAGACTGTGCCAGCTCACCAACTTGTCTGCTATTTTCAGGAAGGCATGTGCCAAAGTAGCACATGGTTTAGACTGGCAGATTACATAAGGCTGTGAGTATCCACTATAATAAAGTTTAGTCTTTTGCCCAGTGTATTTGAACCACAAATTGCTCACTACATGTTCATCAGCTTGGAAAATTCCCCTGGAACATGTGACATATCATTAGTTGACTTTATCATTAGAAACTCTTGACAGGAGGTAAAGTGACTTCACCAGAACTGCAAGTGAGACCTCAGTAGGATGTCTGGCTTTGTTTACCTAGAGCTACAGCATCTTCTCTGCAATTTAATATCTATCAGAGAACAGGGAATTATGTAATTCAAAATGTTTTGGACAGGGATCATCCTGGTAGTAACATATAGACTTTTTCTAAGATGGTAGTTAGGTCTGAGAATCGTATGCTTGTGAGAAACACAAATGGTTGCTGCAAATGCTAACCTATTATGTCTCTAAAAGTCCTTTCTTTTAAACCAGAAGCTAAACTAATATCATCCTTTCCTTTCACACGGCTATATAAGGATTTCTTCAGCATCATAAGACTGGCCTTCTGAAACAATGGCTATTTAAACAAGCTTTAGGAATATTGTATATTTTTAGACAATTCTTTCTTAAAAGTTTTAAACATAATTTCTTTGGCAAGAAAAGTGAGATATTATTTAAATTTTCACCCTTTACAATCAGTTTTAAAGAATAAAGCTATATAAAAATAAAATGATGACAAGCATTCATAGTTATACTATGAAAGTACAGAGCAAAATTTCACTAGAATTGTAGTTAAAATAAGATTTCAATATTTTCTGATATTTTAAATGAATACTATTTCATCTTCTTGATTAAATTATAAGCTTTATGAAATATCCAATTTACATTTTTAAAAAAATTTTTATTAAGATTTTGAGGAGCTCCTGAGCTGCTTGATAGTTCAATTCATAATGGCATGTGGTTGAAGCACTAGAGAAAATGCTCACCTAGCACCAGTGTATGAGAAAAAAGAGCAGGCAAAAGAAAAGTAGATAAATTAATAAGGTTAAAATATCTTAATGGCTTACAAAAGTAATATCTTGCACTTAGGTCTTAAAAAGGCCAAGAATATAGAGGAAAAATGACATTGAATTGATCACCTTTGTTGTTTAAAAAGTGTCTGGGAAACTCAACTAATAAAGTAAACATGTTCACTTTAGCTATGGCAACACATCATAGCAAGAACATGTGATAGGTCAAAGCTATTCACTTTATTATATTCAAGATGCAAAAAAAAATGGAGAGCAATTTTCTGTAATCCTCCTCAAAGACACACTTCCCTGTCCTAATACCTTTCTTTGGGGTTCACCTCTTCAAGGTCCTTCTTATTCCCAAAAGCATCAGGAGACGAGGACCAAGCCTTTGATACACTGGCCTTTCAGAGGCACATCCTGAAATCATCACAGAAAGCACATCCAGGAGCTTCAACCACTAAGTAACAATGTATAAATCACAATGGAATTCAAATTTAGCTTCATATACAGTATGACATGCCAGACCATCAAATTTGGTTTGGGGCACCACAAATAGAATTGGACGACAGAAAGCAACACCGTGAGATGTCCTAAAGGTATCATGTTTTGTAAAGATTGCTTAACCCAAAGAGGTCATTTGAAATGTAATACAAATTTTAAAAGAAGAACCAGCATGTGAACATTTGTACAGCCACAGTTTCTATAATTCAAGAGGGAGAAAGAGGATCCAACAATGAACATTACTGATGACATCTTAATTTGAGGTAAAGGTGTTAACTGGAACTACCTAAAAGTTAAAGGAAATTCCTTGATTAAATATCAAGAGCTTTATGTTTAATGCAGAAAATATAAGACACTTTTAGGTGGCGTATAAAAGGAAATGGAATCGTCTCTGAGGGCTTGAAAAAACAATAAGACATAAGGAACACACTACCTCAGTAGGTCTTCAAAATTGACATATTATTTTGAATAAGAACTTCACTAGAAATTAAGGCCAAACCATTGACATTATGTACTGCACTTCATTCATGTTTAGGTTCAAGAAGGCTTGTGAGTTGGGAATTTTTAATACTGTAAACAGTTGTCAATGGATTGTTTTAGTAAACATATTCTTTTTTTATAAGGGATAATTATAGACTTTCCTCTTTTGAATCTCAATGTACTACCACAACTTCCTGCTTAACTGCACTGAGGACTTTGATCTGCTGGCACGCTAAAAGTGATCAGAGAGTCTATGACTGCTTGAGCAGTGGGAAGAGAGACAGAAGCGTAAACCAGAGGTGGGTTCCTTGAAGATGATAAGAGGAAGCCCGGATTTGCTCTAAGAGGCAAGAGGCCACTCGTAAACAGATTCAGAGGGGAATGGGTTGGTCTGAACAACAAGAAACAGAAAAATGTTAAGCTCTCAAACGCTTTCCAAAATAAAAGGGACATGGAGAATGCAAGATTTCATATGCCCTAACCCTGATATCTAACTGAGAAGCACACAAAAGAAAAGAGCCAGATAACACTGGCACTTATCAGCAATAGAGCTGATACACCCTTAACCTGATGCCTTCATGGGCAGACTACAAGGAAAAAGGCTTCCTTGTTCTGGGAGGTGAGTTCAACATCGACACTAAGGGATAAGACCTGAACAAAGAAAAGCAGAGGTAAGTCTAAGGACATGAGGTGGGAGCCTAATGGGGTTGGGCAGTAATTCCAGGTCCCAAGGGTGAGGATGACTTTTACACTAAGTGCCTGCTAGTGACATGCTCTCGGCGTCCTGTGTTGCCCAGCGGCCAGCCAGGAGCTGCTTCGTTGAGAACAAGTATTTCCTGCTTTCTGTTAGGGGCTATGGGACACCCTTTTGTGTAGGGGCAGATATTTACTTTGAGACAGTTAAGAAATGATTCTGCTTGGTAGACTTTTGGCACATCAATTAAGGAAGCAGCTCTGAAGGCATTTAATTCTGTTGTCGCTGTGGGTGTCATACAAGGGAGCCCCCTTGAGAGAGTTCTATATTCCAAGAATTAACATAAAGATGTGTTTCCTAAAAATATTATCGGTGTATGCTTTTCACTCTTAGGTCAGGCTTATTAGGCAAATTTGTATTCATAGAATGAAGAGTTGCCTTAACTATTATTGCTATTAATTTTATTATGTAAGTCATTGTTCTTTACTAGGTTTGCCAAATTTATATCGTTACAGCGATGTGTTACATTATCCGCAGTAGGTACTGAATGTGTACTTCTCAGGCTGAAAGGGACCTTCAGGAGTCATGTGAAAAGTAGTCTCTTAGACCCCACCCTCCTGTTATCAGCTCTATGCGGACAGCAGTTCACCATGTGCTGCTCTGAGGAATGCAGAGAATGGAAAGAAATGTGGTGTTTTAAAACATGCAACACAGTAAAGGCAGAGGAAGATCAACCGGGGTTACAGAACGGGGTCATCTATTGAGACAGATGGTGCAGTGTGCAGACACCGCTCACATTTTAGGGTTTTACCTTACCGGAGAGAATACAATCCTCGGGTTGGAGAGGAACTTGTGGAGAGACAGATCACATGAGAAAATGCTTGTTTGGGTGAAATATAGAGTAAACATAGATTTAAAACTCCAAAACTTAATGCCATGCAACACTGTATAATCCTTCCGCTCATTTCTCCAAATCCTCTGTGAAGCAACTTAACCATCTATCAATATAATACCTTATAGAAAACGTATGGATGTCAATGTCTTAGTGGAAGGTAGGGAGAATGGCAAACCAGCCATCGAAGTCCCAGAAGTGTCTAAATATCTACCTGTAGAAAAACGAGCTATAATTTTTCCACGTTTCTTATGAACATTTGAAAGAAATATTTTAATTTTTATTTAATTATAGGCTCTATATTTCCATTTTAAATTTAAATGATTATATTTTATTTGTAAATAATATGAAAAATAAGTATTAGTGACTGATAGAATATCCACAGAGGAAGAAGAGATAATACATTTGAATTATTTGTGATTATTTCTTTTATACAGCCATAATACATGTGTGGTGTTACAGAGTACCTATAATCTTAAACTATTGAAAAATCTTTATCTTTTAATACCTAGTCATTGCAAATGATCAATTACACAAAAATAGAATTATGTGGTCAAATTCTAGGCTGAAATAATATTTTGAATATGTATACAATAAACAGATTCAAATAAAGGATCACTTAGAATGTCTGAATCATTCTTTGACATTAATTCCTACTCGTCTTGGCAGCACAAAAAGTTTCAAACATGGAAATGGACAGAAACATCGAACAGGCAAGTCTGACTTCAGTAACTGGTCAAACTTCAGTCATGCACAGAATAGTTATTGTTGCGAAGGAGCTTGAAATCACATGGGAGAAAAGAAACGGGAGGTGGCAGACTACAATTCAAGTATCTGTAAAGTTTTACGAAACTATGACATTTTTTAAAAGCCATTAAAGACAGGAAATCCACATGGCCCTCAGCTGAGGATCTGCTGATAGAATTCTGAGTGTTATCTACGGAAGTCATGTTTAGTTGACGCCTTCAGTTAAATTCAAGTAGTTACTAGAATAAAAAGACAGTAGGTAAAAATCTTGAATAAATGCACCACACACAAAAAAAATAATTCCAACCTGGGCCTGTTTATAGCTTAACTGGATATTGAGTTAGGAAGAAAACGTAAAGAAGCGTTCAAATGTTTTAAAATACCAGTTTCTCTTAACACAATCAGCCTATCAATTTTATTAAAGTTATAGCTGATGTGGGCACTCTTTCTCATGGGAGACGTTAGTGGGTTTTCCCCTTAGGTGAAAAGGAGTTATCTTTCTACAAACATAGCAACCACAGTTTGTCTCTGGACTAGACATAAGGTTTGGTCTGTCTGGCTGCATGAAATAAGGCGCAAGCACTTTTCTAGAATCTGCTATTTATCTCTTGGGGGGAAAAAAAAACCACCAAAATTTGACTGACACTAATTTCCCGAACAAGATACCCTAGAAACTCCAGTTTATCTCATAAAATCATAACAGACAGGGTTTGTGATGTCCCCTCTGCAAGATTCTTTATTCTGTCAGTTTATAGCATTTGAAATGACGGAAAGAGATGCGTTCCTTTCATATGCCATCCAGGAGAACAGAACCTGTCACCAACAGTGTAACGTGCTGTGTATTATCACTGTGAGTGATCCAGAGGCCCAGAGACTGTCATCTTTTTAGACTGTACAAGTCAACACAAATAAAACTGAGGAGGTAAATGATAATGTCTGAGATAGAGCCAGCCTCATTCTGGCCATTACTTTTTATTCAAACCTTACAGATGACATGATGTGAAAAATGAGCCTGTGTCTAGTTCAGTGCCCATTAGCGTGTGAGCACATTATCTCCCACTTTTCACGTTGAGCCTCCCTGTGCTCACTCTGCCAGTTACAGCTCGGCAGCCTGCCAGCTTCAGGGTGTTTTCCTCCTTCTTTAATATTTTTTGTATGAGTGTAAATAAGAAGAAAATATTTTCTCTCAGTTAATAAATTGAAAACAGTTTGAGATACTCATTAAAAAATTAGACACAATCTTTTGTAAAGGCAATACCTATCTGCAGATAAAGATGCCTCTATCCTGTTATTATGAATAAACTACATACTTATTAGGAGTAATTTTGAAGGATCTATATGGAAATTTTAGTTTAAATCAATAACTTGAATCTCTACTGATTAGATATTTAAGTCAAAAGGCACTGACCTTCCACTGCCTATTCACATAAAAAATGTAATAGTTTCCTAGAGCTATATATACCTTGGAAATTTCTGATTCTAAAAGATAGAAGTAAATAATATAATTCTATAATGTGGGGAAACAATTCAAGAATGTTTGTTTTTATGTAAAAGCTTTGTTACTAAAGAAAAATGTTACACTTTCTGAAGCCTCCGTTGGCCAGCAGCTGTGGAGGGTTCACATAGACATAAAAGAAACATCTTGTGCTTGGTGATGTGGAGAGGTCAATTAATTTATCACATCACTCTTTTGGTGTCACATTATTTTGGCCAAAAGTAGCAAATTGAACTATGGAAATGTACTTTTCAACAACTTTATTGGCTGAAACATCTGACAGCTCTCAAAGTGTAAATTTGCAATGAAAAATTGTGTAACACCACACACACACACACACACACACACAGAGAGAGAGAGAGAGAGAGAGAGAGAGAGAGAGAGAGAGAGAGAGAGAGAGAGAGAGAGAGACTAACACACACTTTAAATATAATCCAATTGCTGAAATATTTTTAAACATGCTTAGTAGCCTTATCAGCTATGAATAGTGGCAAGAATTGCTATTTTCCTTTTAAAGGCTTATAATTATTTGTAATACCCTCGAAATAGGCCTCAGTTTCCTGTTAAGAATTATTAAGCATACTTTTAAGTTTTTCTAAGAGTATCAATACGAAACTAAAACTCAATTTCTCTGTACTTGTTTTATCATATTTCTTATTAAAACAGAATTTAAATTTGTTGGGATTACATAGGACACACAGGCCTACCCATTACCTTTGAGAAGTAATTACAAGATATTTAATTTTACCAATCTCCTAAGGCATGGCTAGGGCCTTCATCACAGATTACAATGCAGTCTGCGGTCACAGAAGACTGTCCAACCAGCCTTTCAAAAGAAGCCGAATATTCTGTTAGCAAACTCCTGTGTGTTTCCTGCAACAGAACAGCATGCTTTACAGTGAGCTTTACTTTCTGTTGAAGTCACCAGCCTTTCTGTGTTTGGCTGAAGCATAGTTTGCACACATCATTTCATATGTCAGAAAGTGGTTTACACGTTTCTATTTCCATTCTGAAATGTCAATTAGAGGCATTACTGCTTGGGTGGAAGTAAACTGGAGAAGAACAGCAGATGAGGAATATTTATTTTAACTTTGTCTCCTGTTTTCCTTTGCATGGGTTCTTATCCTGTGTTATTTAGGTGAAGAGGGTGGTCTGACTACAAACTTTTTGTGTATTGCCTGAGGGACACAGTGGAGCTACTACATGATAAGTATTTTGTCCACATATCACAGCGACATTATTATTGAGCCTACCTTAGTCTTATTTTAAAATTCCATCTCAATAACTAAGTAGCTTTATAATTGTTATAAAGTGTATAGCCATCAATGACTACGTTTAAGGGGAAGCCAAGTGAATATACACTATGGAAAGATGTGAGATACTAACACAGCAAGTAATGTAAGGCAAAGGATTTGCATATTTTGTACATTTAATTTTTCAAGTTGTTTAATATTTATTGAATAACTGCTTTATTTTATTTTGCAACAGAAAAATTACCAACCCAAAATTGATCTTAGATATCACCATTCATCGGCAGAGGCAGGCCGATCTCTGAGTTTGAGGACAGCCAGGTCTAAAAACCAAGTCCAGGGCAGCCAAGTCTACCCAGAGAAACCCTGTCTCAAAAAACCAAAAAGAAAAAAATAAAATCACAAAGGTACAAACAGCAGACATCACTTCAGCTGCTGAAATTGTACTTGCATTTTATTTTAATATCAATTGATTACTGTATGGAGACAATATCTAGACTGGTCTTAAACCCACACCCATCTATAATCGTCATCTTCCGACCTCCTCCCAAAAGACATTTGCTCAAGCATTGTAGTTCTAAAAAATAAACATTCTCTTAATACTTCAGAATTCATCCAAATGTAAACTAATGAGATGAATAATTCTTTTCTTTAGATAGGATATCCTGGCTTTTACTTTCTCCCTATATATTATTTTACCTCACATATTCTGGAGAGTACATACTATACTGAAACTGCAGAATAGATTGGTTGCCAATGGAAGGATATATTGGAAGCTTATTCCATCTTTTGACAAGAAAAAATGGTTTTTAAAGACATGAGCAAATATACTCTCATAATTTGGATTTACTTGGAGTATTTTTTGTTTATTCACAATACATTTATTATGTATGTATTACCTTTATAACTATTAATATTTTTAGATATATCTATTAGAATTAAGAATATATCCTTGCCCTATTAACAAATATATAAAAATAGCTTGTCTGTAAAGTAGTGTGAACTTAGTTTTGGTTGTTTTTGTTTTAATTGGATCATATACTTCTTCATTTCTCCCACTCCATTCCCTGTTCAGAAAAAGAATAATAATAAGTTGAGTATCTGAGTATCATAGTTAACCACGTTGTACCTACATTTTCTAAGAAAATGTATAACTGATTACTCCTCAGGATGTGAATGACCTAGTTTTCTAGACATGACATCATCTCAATCCTTTTGACTCTTCTGGAAAAAAAAAAGAGGAGGCACTGTGTTTCTCTGGGAATTTACAACCTCTTGATATTTTGGATGTCTAACATTTTAAAGATTTACTGTTATGAAAGACAGCCCATTTTGTGTATTTAGATTTATTTTATTGTGTTTGTCCTCAAGAATGAGGGTTTTACCTGTGTGTATGTACATGTATTGTGTAAGTGTCTGGTGTTGGTGGAGGTCAGGAAGTGTCCAATCCTCTGGAATAATAGTGAATGATGGTTGTTAGCCACCATTTGTATGCTGGAAATTTTTTTATTAATTTATTCATATTACATCTCAATAGTTATCCCATCCCTTGTAACCTCCCATCCCTCTCTCCCTCCCATTTTCCCCTTACTCCCCTCCCCTATGGCTGGGACTGAGGGGGACTTCCTCCCTCTGTATATGCTCATAGGGTAATAAGTGGAAGAAACTCAGCATGCTGGAAACTTAAGCTTGGCCTCTACAAGAGTAATGAATGGGTGGTAACCGCCATATTCATTTTTCTAAGACAACCTAATTTAAAATATTGACTTTATCCTACTAGTAACGGCAATTGGTACTTCTCTAAGAGTGGTCTTGAGACCACTAAAGACCACTTTTCTAAAAAGAAAAGACACAAAACTGGATTAGTCAGGGAAGGGTTGAGGATTGGGAAAGGGTTGGGGGGATAAATATGATCCAAACACATTCTACAAAATTCTCCAAGAAATGATAAAATTTTATTTAACATATTGAATACCATTTATAGAAATGAATACTGATAAAATAGAGATCACAGGTTTACATTATACAAGTCTGGAAATACACAAAGAGGATAAACTGTTTAAAAGAACAAAATTAGGGGAAAATTACAAGGAGAGAGAAATACCATTGCTTAAGAAAATCTTCATTTTAGAATCACCTACAATAGGTCAAAAAAAACCATCCAATGTGAATATGGCTTTGTAAATATTACTCTACCTTAAATATTTTTATCAGTTCTATATATTAAAGCTCTCTAATTTAAATAAATTTTGGGATAATTTTGTGGGCTTAATCTTTTACAAACCTATTTTACTTGGGATTCTTTAATGCCTATACCTCCCTTCCAACTCACCTACCCTAGATAAGAGAAAAAAGAGGTTTATGGGACAGAAGAAGTAGATCTTTTAAGACTCGATTCCTTGGGCTTATTCCATTCTTTGCTTTTAGGATTCCAGCAGACTGGCTAAACAGCACACCAGCAATTCAGCAAAAGTGATTGCAACCACAGAAGCCAGTACCTGGAAACTGAAGTGTTTTCTGCAGGGTTTCTCTCTAGAAATGTCTCAAAATAGAAAGATGAACATCCAAGCAATACAAAGCAATCAAAAAAGCCAAAAGCCAAACCTCTGACTTCCTACCAGGATGTTTATCTACTGGAATTTGGAAGAGGCTTATTCCAGTGGTCACAATCACAGTAAGTACTGCAATGATGTCTTCAAGTAACACGCCTATCCTCTTAACTCTTACCCCTAGACTTAAGGGATCTGAAATGGCAGTTTCCTTTTTTTATGCAGGAAAAGTCTGTCTATATAATTAAACTTGTCTTTTGGGATGACGTACTGTGATTTGATGTTGTAGAGGCACATACAGCTCTGGAGTCTCCTGAGTCTTTTTGGGTGTCCAGCCAAACTTGAAGAACTCATTCTTTCTCTGGAGAAGATCCCAGGCAATTTTCTTCCTTGCAGTTTTCTTCCCAATTACTCCTGTACTGTAGGACATTGCTGTCAAATGTCCTCTGCTTTCTGCACTATTGGTGGGCTTTCTTCTCCAATCACATTGGACACCAGATGTTTTCTACCATATATATATATATATATATATTGCATTTTGGAGCTAAAGAAATTACTCATAAATGCATTTAAAGGAAGTCACAGAGCCAGTTAGTTGTGGTGCATGCCTTTAATTCCAGCACTCAGGAGGCAGAGGTAGGCAGATGTCTCTGAGTTTGAGGCTAGCCTGGTCTACAGAGTGAGTTCCAGTACAGCCAAAACTACATACAGAGAAATCTTGGCCCAAAAAGCAAAATAAAATAATTATATAAATATGGATATACTATTACAAAGCATGTAAAAATAACAAAGATGATAATATTAAGAAAAAAGCATTTTCCCCTCCACTTGTCCCAGACCCCCTCCAACCTCCCCTCTCCCCCAGATACACTCCTCCACCGTTTCCCTTCAGGAAAAAAAGCAAGCCTTCCAGGGATATCAACCAAACAGGGTGTAATGGATGATAATCCCCTCTGAGTTGGTTCAGGACATACTCAGACACCAAATCTCAGCAAAGAGGATATTTATACCACAACTGGATAAGCAGGGTGGGGGGGTGGGGATAGGGTGAGGAACTGCAACGACAACCGCAATTGCACAAGAAAAGCAAGTGTTTTTGTTTGTTTGTTTGTTTGTTTTTCAGGAGTGGGTTTTTAAGGACACAAAGTGGGAGTAGTCTGTGTTAGAGTGAGGTGGTAAATCATGATTGGACATATTAGCCAAACTATACATTTTGAATGTTGGACTTTGGTGTTTTGTCACAGGAGTGAGTCAGTGGTCATATAAGGGAAGAGGCCTCTAGGGCCCTCTGGATCTTTCTATTTCCCCATTCTCCCATGCTTCTCTCGCTTAGAGTCCCAATAGGATGTCCTCCCCTCTGTACCACTTTCCTGGTAAGTGAAGACTTTCAAGGAACATGCCCCTTTGGGCTACTGTCCAGATATAAGTGAGTATATACCATTTGACTCTTTCTGCTTCTGGGTTAACTCACTTATTATGATCATTTCTAATTTAATCCATTTGTCCGCAAATTTCAGAAATTCCTTGTTTTTAATAGCTGAGTAGTATTCCATAGTGTAAATGTGCCACAGTTTCTTTATCCATTCTTTTACTGAGGGACATTTAGGCTGTTTCCATGTTCTGGCTATTATGAATAAGGCTGCTATGGACATGGTTAAGCATGTGTCCCTGTTGTGTGGTGGAGCATTTTCTGGGTATATTTCAAGGAGTGGAATAGCTGGGTCTTGAGGAAGCCCTATTCCCATATTTCTGAGCAAGTGTCAGATAGATTTCTTAAGTGGTTGTACCAGTTTGCATTCCCTCCAGCAATGAAAGAGTGGTCCTCTTTCTCCACATCCTCGCCAGCATGTTGCATCACTTGAATTTTTTTATCTTAGCCATTCTGATGGGTGTAAGATGGAATCTCAGAGTCGTTTTGATTTGCATTTCTCTGGTGACTAACGACGTTGAGCATTTCTTTAAGTGTTTCTCAGCCTTTTGATATTCATCTGTTGAGAATTCTCTGTTTAGTTCTGATAGGCCAGGGGGCCTAGTTTTGTTAATGAGGTACTTAGCAGGGGGGGGGGGGAGGAGTGTAACCTGTAAAGCCTGTCAACACCATGTTTACCATGCTTGGACCCAAGTATAGAAGGAAAAGGGTCCCAAGAGCAGGCAAAAGAGTTAGAGACATTCCCACTCCCACTGTTAGTTGTCCTCACCCGAACACCAAGCTACTCAATCATAAGATGCATGCTGAGAACATAATATATATCCATGCAGGATTTATGATTGTTTGAGTCTCTGCAAGCCCCTCTGTGGGGTGTATTGTATAAGTGAAGAATAAATAAGGAAAAGAGGGAGGGAGGAAGAGAGAGAGAGAGAGAGAGAGAGAGAGAGAGAGAGAGAGAGAGAGAGAGAGAACAGAGAATCCCAGAATACCCTAGGTCTGCTGTGTTTAAAAGCCACAACTACAATTTGGAGAATCTGTGATTTGAATGTGCATAGCTTAAATCATGAACTGCATGCCCCCTGACCAATGAAACAGTACAGGAAGATAAGATGTAATAAGAGGTGCTTAGGCACAAGGGTTCTGTCTTTATAAGTGGATTAGTTGCAGTACCAACAGAGGACAAGTTTAAAAGGACAAATTTTAAAACAATAATCTTAATGACAGTACTGAATACATAACAGAAGCCTTATTATTCTGTACCTATACTTTATTGGAGCTCTTTGTGCATTCAGCCTACCAGCTTTCCCCAAAAATGAGAGAACTGAAGCAGAGGTGTAACTTGGTGATAGGTCAGTACCTACATTGTGCAAGATCTTGATTCAATATCCATTGCCAGAGTGCTAGAGACAGACATAAAAACAGAAAAGACAGACAGACAGATAAATTAACAGCACTAATGCAGACATAGTTGTTTATGATAGTCTTCAAATCTGGGATTGTAGAAAAGTCCATAATTCTACAAAGTCACTATAGACCTATGAATCAAATCAATCATGAATTAGAAGCAAATCTTTCCCTCTCATTATACAAACATAAATAAAGTCACTGTATGTTTCTGTATAGAAAAAAATTACCATTTTCCTTAGAAAACTTTTCTGAGTAACCAAAATTAAATGAACTTTTAAAATATTTAAATAATAGTCAATATCTATTTATAACATTTCCATGTATTATTTTAAATTATGTAAATGTAATAACTGAGAAATTTTTCTCTTACTTTATTTTTTATTATTTATTTATTCAGATTACAACTCAACTGTTATCCCATCACTTGTATCCTCCCATTCCTTCCTCCCTCCCGCTTTCACCCTATTACCCTCCCCTAGGTCTAAGACCGATGGGGGCCTCCTCTCCCACTATATGGTCGTAGGTATCAAGTGTCACCTTGGCAGCCTGCTTATTCTTTCTTTGAGTGCCATCAGGCCTCCCCACCAAGGGGAGGTGGTCAAATATGGGCACCAGAGTTCATGTCATAACTGTGGAGAATGTCCTGTCCATTGGGAAGATCAGAGTAAGGGTTCTATGTTTACTACTTGTATTGTTCTTTATTAGTGCAATAGTTTGAACAGATACCCCTGGGCCCCAATCCACCCATCATGATGTTCTTCTTGTAGGTTTCTAGGAACCTCTGGGTCCTTCTATTTCCCCATTCTCCTATTTTTCTCTTACCTAGAGTCCCAGTAGGATGTCCTTACATCTATCCCAATCTCCTTGTAAGTGATACCATTTTCTTTAGATTTTCAATGTGCAATCAGTCTTGATGTCAGGATGCTTAATTGTCTTCATGGCAAGACACCCTCATCTTTATAGAATTCTTCATGTTGCTCTCAGAGAGGTTCCTGAAACACGAGACTGATTGATTGATTTTGTACACATACTATATATATGCATATGTATATGAACACACACACACACACACACACACATATTTGTTTTTGTGTTTCTAGACAGAGTTTCTTCATGGAGACCACGCTCTCCTAGAACTCAAAGATTTATCTGTCTCTGCCTCCCAAGTGCTAGGAATAAAGGCATGCATTACAGTGCCTGGTTTCGATGGTAAGGTTTAATTGACTCATTGCTTTGTATTTCTTAATTTAATTGTGTTTTAGCTGTCAATTTGTTGGATAGTTAACTATTTTCAGGACATTCTTACAAAGTCAGTCAAAACTGTAATTAATAGAACAATATGCCAACATCCTTATTAATGTGGGCATATTTATGACTCTCTTGTAGATATGTAATATCCTATTAAATACTTGACAAATACCCAAAGTTAAGGAACTTAGAGTCTGTGTCTTCAGTCTTCTAATGGAAATCTGGTAAGTCATTTCACTTGATTTTATAGAGGCTCAATGGGCAACTAATAAAATATTTGAACATGTGCTAAAATGAAATTGGCCTGTGTTGTCCACCAGCAACAGAGTGCAAATACTTCCACAACAGGCTACATTTCCAGATTTTAATTCTTTTCTGAGATGGCTCTGCTGAAGGCCAAATGGAGCATATAACTGTTTTATCCAATTCAAAAGAAATTCTATTCCAAAAAGGAACATCTCTTCTAAGTAAAAGCATGTAATGGAAAGCCTTTTTATCCAATAGTTGAAACATGAGGATTAGTTGATCATTAGCAGACATTTTTATCCTTCATGGTGCTGAGTCAAGGGACTTTCCTCCATGTGAAAGAGAAAGTGTGGGAAACTTTATATTCATCAGCAATGTGGAAATGTAGCATTTATGGCACATAAGTGTATAAGTCAATTATAACTTTTTATCCATTACATTGTCATTTACTTTAATATGTTGCAGATATATAAAATATAATAGAGAATTACTTGATAGGAATATTATGGAGATATATGAAAATAAAGAGCATATGCCCATATAAAATAAGTTTAAGTCTGTTTCCTACTGATTTTTTATGTAAAAGATAATCATATCATGATGGAAGACACTGAATTCCTAAAATGGACAATAAAAAACACAATATTGTTTTCATTCTAAAATTAAATACCAATTTTACATGTTCAGATATAATATTTCCCATTTTTATTTGGACTTATAGTTAAAATAAAAACATCCGACAATCTCTGTCAGTCAGAAAACCAGAATGAGTTTTAAGAGAATATACTTGAATGAGTAATTTCAGTGTGTATTAAAATTATAAATTAACACATGTGATACCTCTTTTTAAACAGAAATAACTAAGTAAACATTAAATTACATGTCCCATTTATTTCACCGCGATCTTGACATGACAATAAGAGAAGCGGCCTCTGAGAATCATTGGCACTGAATTTTCCACTTGCCCCATCTTTTTTGTGTGTTAGGCTTTGGTGGAAAGACTTCTGTGAAGGAAGAGAGGATAGGGTAGAACGTGAACCCACAGTGGTTCAGAGATGTGAAAACTGGATCACTTTTAAAGGAGATGTGTAAATATCCTTGAAGTATTACAAGTGGTTTTGTACATTTTAATTAATTAATTCACTTATATGTGCACTGGAGTTCTTGGATATGAGTGCCCACATGACACAGTGGCACATATAGAGGTCAGAGGATACACTGCCAGAAAGTTCTCTTCTTCTATTATGAGATTTTGTCATGGACCACAGGTTGTCAGGCTTGGTGACAAAAGTGATGATCCACCTAGATGAACACAAAGTTCATAATTGTCTTAAATTTATTTTGTTCTGCTTTTTCCTCCTGAGCATACCAATTTCATATGAGAATCGGTGTTTTATTAGCATTTGAGAATACTACATTTGAATGTAGAGTCAAGAATTCAGAAAGGCACAGAAAGACAATAAAGACACGTTTTAACCATTTAAAATATAGATCTGAAATGTGAATGTAGCATTTTGATTTAAAAGCACAAAATATACCTTGAATACTCACTGTTTGCTAAATGAGATATCACTGAATTTTGTTGTAAAGAGCCATTAA
This sequence comes from Acomys minous, assembly GCF_964271855.1. Classification (NCBI taxonomy): domain Eukaryota; kingdom Metazoa; phylum Chordata; class Mammalia; order Rodentia; family Muridae; genus Acomys; species Acomys minous. The sequence goes on along the minus strand of NC_140491.1, from coordinate 91,938,420 downwards.
TATTGAAAATTTTGTGGGTCACACTATATCTGTCACAAGTGTTTATCATTTATTCACTTATTTATTGCAATCATCAGTCATAATGGTAAAGGGCAGGCAAATGCACGTGACTGTGTCAATAAAACTTTATTTTTGAACACTGAAGTTAAAAGTTCATAGAAATTGTATTTCTCAAACCTGCATATATTTTTAAGTGCTCCGCTACCATTTTAAAATGTAGAAGACATTCTTATCTTCTACGCTACACAAAAACCAAGTTAAAGGCTAGATTTGGCTTATCGGCCTCCATTTTTATTGTTGGTATTATATTTAGGATTAGATGTGCCCTCCATGGTGGTGGGATGACACAACAGGAAGAGAAACCACTGGAGAACAAGCAGTCACTTAAAATTTCTCTGCTTCTCTCCATATTCTGTTTCTGTACATTTTATGATATAAACACATGGTTAAAATATTAGCACTAGTAAGTTTATAAAGTATATGAGAACATATGTTTTAACTGTTGAGACCAAAGAACAAAGTAGATAAATATTTTTGCTAGTACATCTTTAAACTTTCAAATATAAGTAATCCTTGATGGAAACAGAAATGTTCTTGAGGAGATACCAAGTTTTCTTGATAATTTTTATTACTTTCAATTTCTAAATCTAAAAGAAAATCATTTATTATATATTATAGGTTCTCTATCTATAGCCATTTGACATTTATTTCTGTCATTTGGTATCTTTCTTATTCTTCATTCCTAGGTATGTGTCAGTATTCCACTGTCTCTCTCTGTTTCTCCTCATTGGTTCTTCACTCCCCAGTGGAGTGCAGGAAGGCACAGCCATAATGCAGGCACACACTCATGGAATTCTCAAAGAGCATACCTGCTTTGAGACAGAGGTTTCCACTAAAGAGGTATGCAGTACTTTTTTTTTTTTTAATTTGGCTCAATTGTTTACGCAAATATATCTTCAGAAATTGAGGATGTTGGATATGGTGCTTAAGGTTTGAGGGGAATGAATACCCTGCTGAGAGGCAGGAGTTCTTAAGAGAAACAATAAAATATGAATAACTGGGGCTGGAGGGATGATTCAGCAATTAAAAGCATATGTTGCTTTTGGGGAAGACTTAAGTTTCATGCCTAAGACTCTTCAGACGGCTCACAAACACCTCACCTGTAATACCAAACTGAAGGCTATCTGGCACTGCCTTCTGGGTACTATAGAATCACATAGATTATATATATATATATATATATATGCATATATATGTATATGTATATGTGTGTGTGTGTGTGTGTGTGTGTGTGTGTGTGTATGTATATGTATATAGGGGGTGGAGGAAGGGGGAGGGAGGGAGGGGGGAGAATATATCCAAAACAATAAAATCGGAATGATTTACAGCTCTGGGCTAGTACTCCAGATTCCATTCATTATAATTTCACCATTGATTCTAAAAATCAAACAAACCATTCTTTGTCTCCTTTTTGGTTGTTGTGTTGTTAATTGCCTCAGCAATATTGCTTAAGGGTAATGGACTCAGTTTCTCACTGATAAGTATAAAATACCTTTAAAACTACTTCATTTGGGCTGGGGAAGTGGCACAGGCTCTGGAGAATTTGCTGAGCAGTATGAAGATAAGGATAGAGCTGCAGAACCCCCACTTAGACCAGGTGTGCATGGCAATCTGCCTGTCTTTCCACTAAGTAATGACCGAGATGCACTTCCCAAGGCAAACTGATTATCCATACTATCAACACTGTGAACTCCAAGTGACAGGAGAGACCTTGCCTCAGTATACAAGGTGAGGAGCAAGCAGAGCTGACATATGATGTTAACTACAGGCGTACACACACACACACACACACACACACACACACATACACACACACACACACACACACACACACACACACACCCCATACATGTGCACAGATCACATGTGCACAACAACACACAATTTTAAAATTTGATGAATACATGAATAAATAAATGAATGAATAAATTTGAAAATATTTTTTTCATAAATGAAATTTAACTGTTCATAAACATTTATCTTCACTAGAAAAAAATGACTCTTCCAATAATCTCAGTTTTCAGCAATTATCTTTTCTTGTGCATGTTTTCTAAGTACCAGGAAATGAGGTCTCTTTGGTAATTCCACCTTTTCAACTTGTATCACCTTATTTTTCCAACTGTATCTACTTCGAGAACTAAAAGATGTTTGCACATCTAAGTGCACGCACCAGCTACATGTATTTCTGAAACTTAAAGTACTTTTCAAATATTTTTTGAAAACGGAAATGACTTTTAACCTGTAAAGCGAGAGCAAATTTAGTGAATGATTTCATATTTCAGCACTCATTAAAGCATAGCTATTAAAAATCATTCTATTATTTAATATAGATCAAAAGTTTTTGTTCATTAAAACCACACCTATAATAATTTGTGGTGTATTTGATATTGCTACAGCAAGAAGTATATTAAGCAAAGGAGCTCAAAGTCATTCCTTGACTTGATTCTAATTAAACAATGTGTGAGATCTGAAATATTTTCCTTTCCCTTGTTGTAAGTTGACAGAGTTTAACAATCCAACATAAAATCTCATAAGCAGAGGTTACTTATATTTTGAAGGGATAGAAAGAATAGAAAGAAAGGAGGGAACAAGGAAATAAAGGGAGGAGATGAAATGGAAGGGGCAGGTAAGGAGCTGCGTAATTTTGCAAGGCCTCTGATTTAACCAAGTAAGCCCAAAATAAGTATTCGTCGTTTCTGTTTACACTTGTGAAGTTTGAGAGCACTGATTGTGTAATTCACATTCAACTGCTGTCCTCATCTTGTCGTTAGGTGGATGGTGGCGATACCCTGCATTCCACATGCATAGGCTGAGCCATCATTTATAGGCTCAAGGAGAACAACCCTGAGAAGATGAGGCTTCGGGAGAAAAAACGGCATATAACAAATACAAAAATTAAAATGCTCAGGAATAAGGTAAATATGGAGAGTAAGAACTGGGAATGAGACAAATATTGGATTAAGACAAATAGTACTTCAGATCCCAGCGTCAATTCTAGCGGTGCTTAGAAAGCTTGGACTATGTTGACAGTGGAAGATGAGAGGCCAAAGTAAAAGGAAGGAGAAAATTTCAGGCTTGAATCCTATGTCACTGATAATTTTATGTAGAATAAAACCTAAGTTTAAGACTCTTCATTCACACACAGGGAGCTAAAAGCATAAAGGTAATAAAGACTAATGGATTAGAGTAATTAATTTAAATTGACAGCTGACCCGTATACATGAAAGTCAGTTGGGTTTCCAACTTACTGAAAAATAAATTACCAACAAACATTTCACCTCTTTGAAGAAAGTGAATTATAAAATAGAGCTATGAAAACAAATGTATTGTTGCTCACATAATATCACTATTAAACCTCCAAATTTCACCTTAATTCATTTGATTCCAGCCATATTTTCATTTGTTGAGTTTTGATACCATGAATAAGATGCTCATTGGAGAAACCTGACAGGTATAAACATGAGTGAGGGAGACTTGTTTGGCAGTCAAGTCTTGAGCTTGAAATCCAACCTGGTTTTAAATGTAGACTACACTCATCTTAGTGAAAAACTTTGATCAACCTGTAAAGTCTCCAAAACAAAGGTATCTGGTTTTCTTACCAGCTTGCTAATTTTTTGGAAGGTGAACAATGGTGGAGTTTGCAAGCTCTCGAGATTTAGCATTAATAATGGAGACAGGATCCTTTAATCCTGAGAGGTAAGTTTGTTTGAAGGTCACAAACAGATTCTGGCACATAGAATATTCTAAAAATTCCTAAAATGTCTCATTATCAATGACGCTAAATAGGAACTTCTATAACATGTCTTGGAGTGGCAAAGAGAGGGCGTGGAATTATCAGCTCAAATTAGTTTGTTGGAAGAAGATGTGAGCATGCAACACTAATTTCCCAACTGGAAGGAATGAGATGTGTCAGGATGATTTTCCTTAGGGCATTGAACCTTAGAGATTGGCTGCATCCTATATATGATTGCAGCCTAATGAATGCACCCACAGTTCAAAAGTCAAATATTAAATAAATTTTTCTCGACCACAGAGTTATAGACAGTGTTTCAAAGGCATTCTTAGGAGAGAAATCGAGAAAAAATTCAAATAAAAGTAATAAGGCTTTTATATCTCAAAGGAATATTGTAAACGTGTATTCTGTGCCTTCCTAATGAGGTGTGTGTATGTGTGTGTGTATGAGTGTGTGTGTGTGTGTGTGTGTATGTGTGTGTGTGTGTGTGTGTGTGTGTGTGTGTACAGAGACAGTTCTTCATCTAAGTGCAGAATAGTGTCCTTTGGCATATAGTGTAACAAAATAATTTTTATATTACTATAAAATAAATGTATTTAATATGACATATTAACAGCTAACTTTAAGGCCACTTCTTATTAATCAAACCACAGACAATCACAATTCCCTCCTTCTTGCTTTCTTTCTCTCCTCCCTCCCTCACTCATTCTTTCCTATCTACCTTCCTCTATGTTTGGATCAAAGACAGCACCTTGAACTTTCTGAAAAAAACTGCTCTACATCTGGGTCACACCTCTAATCCAAGATTACTAAATTTTACTCATATTACAGAATTGAGGTATTATGTTTATTAAAGAGAGTTTTGTATTAATACTTCATAGTTTTTCTCATCAGCGTTCCCACTAATATCATTTTTTTTCTTTCACAGCACCCAAATCTAAGTATAATTTTAAATATATCTTCTTTTGATTCTACGTATTTTCCAAGAAAGTGTAGGTATGAAAATAAAGAGATTTACAATGGGTTTCTATAGTTCCTGGAAATAGTCAAGAACTAGATCACTTACCACTTAGTGTCCATGGCATAGAGCACATGTGAAAACATTTGCTTTCTGCATTTGTTGCCAGGACCATTTACTGCCAGTAGTACTCTGATGAAGTTACTATTATTTCTCAGATCTTTGGCTCATATAGTCATTGGTCAAGACTCCAAATTTCAACAGTATTCTAATCTTTGATCTTTAATTTGATTTTTTCATCTTCATGTCATTGGGACAAAGGTATGATATTTAATATCAGATTCTCTCCATAAACCCAAGCACACATTATCTATTAATGAATATGTTGGATAATAGTGTTTTACTTCAAAGAGGCACGTATAATTACAGACAACTCCTAGGAACATACCAGTCCTCTTTCGGTCCCCTTATTTCTGTGAACATAATCACACTTTTCACAGAGTCAGTGTGAAGCATTACCATTCACTTAATGAGCCCCCTCCCCAGGAGATGTAAAGACGGTCTTCAAGTTGTATATCTTAAGTAGCTGCAGTATGTTTAAAATCTATTTACTCTGCAATTTCTAAGATCATCATCTTGGTTTAGTTTTTATTTGGATTTCAGAGACACCAGTGAAGTTTCCTCCATTCCATATTCTCTTTTCAATAACACTTATGGCATCAAGTTGAATATTTCCAGGAAGCAGCTGTTTTTCTCCTCAAAAATATCAAGCTCTGATTCATTTTCTGCCCAAAGTTCAAAGCCTATGCTTTTTAACTTCTATCCAACAACTCATATATATATATATAGACTGCAGTCTTCAGCCAGCCCTCTACATAGTTTGCAAGAAAGCTCCTTGCTTGCAGATTCCAATTTATTCCTTGCTTTCCATGCTTGGTCATTTTGTATCATTCATGACACCCCAATCAAATGGAATTTTTCAACACAGCACTCTTTTATCTCCTCCTTGTTTAATGGATAATGCACCTGCACAGCAGTGTGCTCTGATACCATCTTCTTAAATGGAGAATAAGATTGTACATTGTAGTTATTTATCTCCCTAACATCCCCCCCATACACACACTAGAATTAACTGCTAAAGATAAGTTTATGATTTAGGATGTGGCCCAGATAAAAACTTTCAGGAGTACAGCATCATGTAACTGTTTTTACAAATGCACCAAGTACTTGATGTTGCAGAGTACTTTCCTTAGTAAATGAAACTATTGTGTCTAATGATAAAGTAATAGAATAGTCCCACATAACTTCCCACTAATAGATCAAATCATAATAAAATGAAAGAAAATAAAAGAAAAAGAGAGAAAGAAAATATGATACAGAGTAGATATTTTCTGGCCCAGTTTCAAGAGTTGTATTAAGATTTTGTTCTGTTGCGAGTGATAAAAAATATAACTGCTTGGTGAGGCAGACAGTGACAGTTCAAACATTTCAAAAGTGGATACACCTCAGAGGCTTTATCAAATATTTAAATCCATCTGATTAACATTTCTATTCTAGAAAATGAAATTTGAACAGATATAAACACAGTATTTTCATTTCCCTGGAAACCTCAATTGCAGATCTGTTGAAGAGTCAGTAATTACCCAGGGACCAATTAGCCTGTTTGTGGATTATCTACACCCTGTGGCTTCTTCCTCTTTACTTTCCTCCACATCTCTGCCTTTTGACCGGTTCACAGCTGTTATCCAGAAGAAGAAATTAAAGAAGTGTGAAAAGGTTTTTAAAAAGAGAGAAAAGAAAAAAAAAAAAGAAGTAAAATTAAGACCCAGTTATTAGGAAGTAAAAGGATTTTGCTTTTATTACTTGCTTGCATCTTTTGAGTCAAACACGGGCACTTGAGCCCAAGAGTAACTTTATTATCAAAAAAACTTTTAATATATATATATTTAAGATAAGATTGTTCCATCTTGTAGCTGTGATAATTTCGACCATCATGGGAAGGTAGTCAATATTTTATTACTTTATGATATCCATATACACAGCTTTATAATATCACATCAGACTAATTTTTATAAGGTTTTATGTGACTTTTAATGTAAATCTAGAATATTCTCATAAACTCTACTCAATGACAACTCCATTGATGTGGTTCTATTCATAGAGCAATGCCCAATACAACTGGAAAATCTTCAACCACTAAAACATACTTTTCTATTTATGTACAGTTGGAAGGGGCCCTAAAATCAATTTCCAGCATTGTTCATTGGGGAATTGATGCTCCATATTGAGTTTCTTTTTGGCAGAGGGCAATTTACCTGAGCACATTTTAAACTTTTTTTCTGGTCTGTATTCTGTGTGTCCTATGTCATTTTAGGACAATTCTATGTTAGCAATCTCTGTGGAGTTTTCTATTTTCTCTGGAGGTTACTGCTAAGGGTTTCATGAGTACAATACAGAGATTTCCCTCTCAGCTGTCTTGTGACTATTCACTTTTCTTCTAAAAATAAAACTCTATTCCTGACATATAATGATTTTCTTCTGTGCTTATCTATAAACCCAACATATAACAGTTTTGTTTTTTCCATTTCTTCTATTGGAAAACTTTGCATCAAGCCATGAGGTAAATGACATTCACACAAGTATCTTACTGCACACTATATAACAAAAACTTTACATTTTCCAGTATTAGCTTCTGAGCTACATGCCCTGGACATTTGTGCCCAAACACAGAAAAGAATTTTTTGAATAAAATTTCAAATGTATTCTAATTCACTCTGTGTATTCAACTTTATCTCAAAAATCATCAAAAGAATGGAAACATAAAATTTCCATTGAATTGCAACACAAGAGACCATTTTAGGCCAAGAATCATGAAATTTTGGTAGTAGCTCTGATTGCAATTTCTTCTGAAGTAATTTATGAATTGAGTAAATATTGACTTAATCTCAATACATTCCATTCAGAACAGCATAAGAGCTATAGTATTGCCTATTTCTCTCGTCTCTACAAACTGTAACAACCAGCATTACTTTTTGAAAGTTCATTTAGTCTAGAGCAGTGGTTCTCAATCCTCCCATTGCTGTAACCACTTAATACAGTTCCTCAGGTGGTGGTGACCCCCAACCATAAAATTATTTGTGTTGCTATTTCAAAACAGTAGTTTTGCTACTGTTGTGAACTATAACATAAATATCTGTGTTTTCCAATGGTATTGGTCCACCATCTATGAAAGAGCTGTTCAATCAAATAGGGGTTGTGATCCACATGTTGAGAACCACTGGTCTAGGGAATTTCCCACAATGCTTTAAGTCAGGAGAAATTCAAGTTCAATGCCAATCTCTCTAGATGTTCTTTACCTTAGCCCATAATTCTATAGGCTTCTTTTGGGTATGTGAACCACTTTCCTAGAGATATGAGCAAAATGATGATTTCTTATTTTCATATGGCAATATTTCAGCTTGAAGTATATTGATTTAATATGTCTAACAGCCATTCTGTGAGACAAATCATGTGATTATCACTCCTTTGATTGACTTATGGGTTGATTGATTGATTGCAAAATAGACATAAATTGGGCACCATGGCTCATAATCATTCTTTAGAACTCAGTTTTTTGTTTAATTCTTACAAGTTTCAATAAATTAAGCTGCCTCTTGCAAATAAGTAAACCAATGACTGCGTAGCGTTTATAATTAATATATCTCTTTTCTAAATACTCTCAACCTTGACCTATGATGACAAAAAATTTTCTCTGTTATTTCACTCATATACCATTCTTTAGATTCACAATATACTGTCATATAAAATAAGAAGAAAATGCATAAGGTACATATCTTAGTAAGATGAAATAGGTTTAGGGAAATAAATGAGATGTTCTACATCATTTTACTTTTTCTTTCAAAGCAATGATAAACTATATAAAAGTTAACTAAGAATTTTATCCATTTTTTTCACCATATTTTAAACCATATAGCAGTTTTTCAATTACTTTATGTTAATAAATATTTTCAGGTATTTGGAAGGCATAATATATCAACTAGACATACTGCTTATTTATATGAGACTATCATTGAGTGGTTACATGTTCAAATGAAAAAAGTATACATGCATGCATAATTTTTAAAGAATTGGAGAAATAAAAAGTCTCTTTCGTGTAGTACAGTTCTAAGATGTACAAAAAACAACATCAGAGTCAGTAAAAGTAATCACATGCAGCTACAGAAAATCAAATTTAAAGCAAATTGCTTTGTTTATTAGACTTAATAATAAACTCACTACTAAATGAAAATGCATTTTTCAGAAAAAGACTTCCCAGCATGCTGCAAGTAGCATAATGATTATTGATAGTGAAGGTAAAGTTCAAAACAGCAAAAAGTTGAATCACTGCAGAAATACCAAAAATGGTGGAGAGGAAGTGGAAAATTATGTGAAATGTTAGGCCTATTTCATTCCAGTGCCTTGGCCTCATTATTTTATCAGCTAAATATAAAATACATAGAGCAGATAAATGTCTCATTAAGTCTTTCACAGTCTTTCTGATAACTTGGTAGTTGTCTTGAATATGAAAAATAGAGAATTACAGAACAAAAGTATATTTCAAAATTTTTATTAAATCATTATGTTTAAAGCACTGAGGGCTGAAACTCATTTCATCATTTTTTTCATAATTAAGAAGACTTTCCTATAGCAAGCTTTAAGTGTAAAATGTATACATCATCTTAGGTATCTAGTCAACGGCTCAACATACTTCATATTAGAGGTCCTCACTTCTCTTTTGATAAAAGCATTCCTTTCCCATAATGATTTCTGAGTTAACCATAAACAGACTATACTATTTACATAATTATACTTAATTTGATGTTTACTTTTATCCCACACTAGCACATTAATACACATAAATCGGGTTTATTTTATTTTGAGATTTCAGTGTCTCCAAAAGAGTCTTATGAATGCAACACAGGACGATAATTGAGAAGAAAATAAAGTCAGAATTTTTCTTTGACCATCAACCCCTACTGTCTTGATTATTACATCTAGCTAATGCATCAAACACTTCCTCTAGTAAAAGTGAAAACAAAAAATACCTACGGACGAATTATTGCTGTGCTTCTTGTTGTGGACAAGTTCCCATTGCTTCTGCATATACTTAAGAGTGACCGGGCTAATGGGATTCTACCACTTTTCTCTCTCTCAAAAAAAAAAAAAAAAAAAAAACCAAGCAAACCATAACCAGGTGTAAAGGACCAGTCACAGAGCACAGAAACCATCTTCAAGGACGCTTGTTAACAATACAAACATGAGTGAAAAGAGACTGGGAGGTATCAGAGGCGCAGTGCTCAGAGCCCTCAACACAAGTCATTCCTTTCAGAGTTCAGATTGACGGGTGGCTGGTGAGTGCTTCCATTGGAGGGGATGGCAGTTGGTTAGCAAGTAAAAGCAGAGAAAGGAGCACAGGAGTAAACAGCCAAATCTTTCCAATGTGGGTAAACCTTAAATTATAAATGTAACAGTGGTCCGGCATTGACTGGACCAGCAACGTATTAAAAACGTACATCTGAGGAGAAGTGAGCTGGATGAGTTGTGTGCAGCTGACGATCACGTGTCACTCTAAATGGGAAGGGGCAGCAGTGAGACCTCACAGCGCAGGGAGCAGGAGGAATCAGATGCTTAGGGTTCGGGAGGCTACACAAGTATGTTGGGATCTGGGCAAGTTGTAGTCAAAAGGTGACCCAAGCAAGGCTTCCGTCCCAGATACAATTAAGAACATTAATGAGGAGACCAAGGACTCAATTGAAGAAATTACACAGCCACCCACCAGATGCCTAGCAAGGTGAAGGCAGACACACATGCTCCCGATGGGGAAAAGCTGTCTTCGAGGTGACATCTCAGTGCCCAAGCTTTCATCTGTCATATTCCAATCCACAATGACCTGTCATGGCCCTGGCCAGGAGATGCCTACAAGCAGTTGATTCCTAGCTGTGAAACTTGGTTCCTCAGGCCACGGAGAGGGACTTAGGACCTCTGTTCCTGATGGAATTTAAACTGACAGCAGCTGTGGAACCCTGCTCCTTATGCAATACAGAAGGATAGAAAGGCACTGATTTTCAGCCTGTTGCTTGAATTGTAAAGCACTGTACATTGCATGTAGCTTTGAAATTCAGATAGAATTGAAAAGGTTAGAAGAACAGTTTGAATGACTGTAAATCATAACATGCTAATTCTGAAATACTCTGAGAAACTGTTTACTCTGCTCCTCCTTTCCAGCTTCATAAGGAGACCACGCAGCCCAAACCCCGCAGCTGAATTACTCAAGGAATAGCTGATTATTCAGCACCTACCAGCCTGGAAATCAGGAATCCCAATTCATCAGAAACGTCACAGGATTTGAAATAACAACCTTACAAATGACCATGATTCACTGAGGAAAGGTTATCTTCCTCCTCACTCTAAAGAAAGAAATTCTAAGAACTTAACTAATTGTTATTCTAAGGAAAGTAAGATACGTAAAAGTAGAAACAAAATAATAATTTTAAGTTGGATCTCTTTTCCCCCTCTAGTTATTCACTATCAATTACAAAGCAAAGAAAAATCTGTTTTGCTCTAATTTGTAAATTTAAAACTACTTTGAATTTCCAGATTTACCATGTAATTTACATGCTGGAATGTTATTTATGTTTTCATATTAAAATATAGTTTGTATGTCTAAGACATATTGCAAAAATCTAACTTAGTTTACAGATTCCTCTCATTTCCTTCAATGCTACCAAAGCATGCATTTTTAATTAATCTTAATCTGATTACTATCAAAAAACAGAGAGGTTAAGTGAATGGCGCCAGGTCACACAGCAAGCCAGCAGCAATTTTGTAAATGTCTTATTTGAATATAAAAACACTGAGGTGATAGAATAATTATTCAAGGTCATCAATAGTGGTAGCACTTGTCATATTAAGATAAGAATGATGTATTTTAAATCTCATTAAATGATTCCTTACGACAAGAATTTGAGTGGAATAGATCTTTTACTAAACTCAACTTTTACGTCTTTTAGGCTTAAATATGAAAAAAAACCTATGAATTAAATTATATCTGGAAAATGTTGCATGTTCAGTATCTGTCTTTTTGTAGTATATGTAATATAGTAATCACTGGATAAAAATAAATGCAACTGTTTTCCTTTTCAAGTTTTGTAAATTAATATCAAGCACTAAAGCATTTTAATAATATTAAAGTATATTATATTGATTATAGAACACATAAGTGGGCAAAATTCAGAACCTTTTCTGTTTTGTTATGGAAAACAGGAAATATAGTAAATATCTGTATATGTTTGATTATGAAATTCAAACAGCATACAGACAAAAGTTACTGATTTTAAAAATAATATCTAGAGTTTACTGAAGAAAGATCTTCACCATCATGTTTTCTTAGAAGAGTTTAAAAGCACAAGAGTTGCAAAGTACATATTTATAGGAGATATCCCCTATAGGAAAAATTAGTTATATGAAAAAAAATAGATCAATTGTTTTACACACATTGTAAGGAACATTTCTTTTTTTCCCCCATTCTTTTTCTTTTTTTGGACAGGGTTTTCTGTGTAGCCTTAGCTATACTGCAATCACTCTAAAGACCAGGCTGGCCTCAAACTCAGAGATCTACCTGCCTCTGACTCCCTGAGAACTGGGATTACAGGCTTGTGCCATCATGCCCTACTTACAGTGAATATTTCTGAAATCTTTTCTGACATGTTGTATCATGTTATTTAATATATTATAAAATATTTTCAGTACTTTTTCACTTTTAAATGTATCTTAACATTATATAAAATATTTTTCAAAAATACCATTAGGGAGCATATTATTTTAATACATGTACTTAAACGTATTATTATTATGTATTTATATGTATGTGTATATCCACACACATACAAGATAGACATAATAGTGACATAGTAGCAGTTTTATCTTGTGGGTAGAAAAGAGCTCTCAAGTTGGAATTATGCACTGCTCAGTGCCTGGCACTATCAACCTCTCTAACTAGTAATGGGCTGGAGAGGCCACAAGCCTAAAAAGAGAAGCAATTGCTGCTGTTCTCCTAAGCCAATATAATTTCCAACTATATTCTAAATACTTACCTTTATGCCTATACCATCTCTCATACCATCATCAAAGAACCAATATAATCCCTACAGCTAAGCCTGACACAGAGCTGGGGGAGATACAGCCAGAATTCTAAGACTCCTGTTACTAGATAGTATCCCCTGCACGCAAGAGGGAAAATGCACCTGTGAAATTGCAGTAACATAACTGCCTTTAAAATATCAACATCACAATGGCACCAGTTTACCTGTCACAGTGGACAAGGGAAATTTCACAGGGAGGTGTCATCCCAAATGAAGAGCTACAGGTGGTTAGCGGCTGCTGAGACAGGGACAATGGGTGTCCTCCAACAGTGAGCTTGTGCAGAAAATGTCCAGTCTTAAGTGGTCATCCCTGACCACATGCACCATAAGGAATAATCAATGGACTCAGTAGGCTATATTTATACATGTGCACAAGTGTGTGTGTGTGTATGTGTGTGTGTGTATGTGTCTGTGTATGTAATAATATCCCTGGAAAATGTGTTGTCATTCTCATATTTTTCAAGGTTGTATCTTTTATAAGTAATCAGGCGGTTAAACAACATCCATAATAAATATAAATTTATAGCCATCTCTTGGTGAGGATTTCAAGTATTTGGACATTTGACCACAACATACAACATTTATTTGAATGAAAATTTCCTCACAAAGTTGTAAAATTAAAACAGCAAAACTAAAAACTGAAAGCAAACCCTTAATGCTTGATCAGAATGTAGTTACTTGTATAGATGGGTCACTGACTGTCTGCTTCTGTATGCTGCCCTTGGAGTTAACTGTCTTAGTGTTCATCCCATCTGGCTTTGGTGGTGTCAATTATGATATTCATCCATCACTTTCATGACACTTCTAAGTTAATCCTTGAAGTCCTCAAGTAATGCACATGAATAAAAGGGCTTTTGAGCATGTCTTTTTGAAGATCCACTTGTCTGAATATGGCAAAGAGTCACTGCCCATGACCCCCAAACACTGTACAATCTAAGCATCCCCTTTAGAGCACGAGCTATCTCCCCTCCTGCTAATTTCTGTCCTTCCCATTTATTTTCTTCATCTTCACTATGCAGATATGCCATCGACTGACTTTGCCCAACAATGTTTTAACCTTCTACAGGGTAAATGTCACTCATTTCCAAATAGTAACTGTTCTATTTATTCAGGAGGCCACATCAGTAAGCCTCGTGACTATTGCACCTTGGTTGGGAGAAAATCATTACAAGATAAGGATTAGAGATGGGTCACAGGTTCCAATGGCCTTGAATACTGGACCTGCAGGCAATAGAGCAATTATAGGTCCATATATGTGATCTATTCCCCCTCAGTGAAGTATCTTTTAAAGATTCATGAATTTAGGTTTTGCTTTTTCATTTTTTTTGTTTTTAATCATTGAATGTTTCTGCATGAATTTGTGTGTTCTATATGCGTGCAAGAGCCAGCGGAGGCCAGAAGAGGGCGCCAGATGCCCCCCCACCCACCCCCCCCAACTCGAGTTCCAGATGGTTGTGAGCCACAGGTGGCTTCTCTGATCCTCAGCCAGGGCAGTAAGCATTCTGAGTTACAGAGCCGCTTCAGCTCTGTCTCCATGAACTTCTATTGCTCCTTAAATTTTCTTCTCAGCTGTCCCAAGAGATGATCCTTGTTTCTAAATCGGGATTGTGTGAGATTTTTCCGTGGTGGAGAAATGCTTACAAGACCCCATGTTGTTTTGTTGTGTTGTGTTTTGTTTTCAACTGGTTACAGAAGAGTTCAAAGCCTGGGAAGACTATGCATAGCCTTCCTTGCGTATACATGTCTTGAAGTCTTCTAAACTGTCTTCTCAGGTAATTGCAAAGCTTGATGGAAACTGCCTGAAGACAAAAATTGACACATGCCAGTAATCAATAAGTGTCTGTTTAAAGTAAAGCCAATGAGAAAGAACTAATCTTCCACGTACAAAAGATCTCTGGTTGCTACAGCCACACCATGCTCAGAAATGTCATTGAACAGACTTGCAATCAATGTTGCCATATGGCTGAGAATGGTCCTGCACACCCACTTTTGATAGTTTTTTTAAAATTATTTTTAATGTATTCACTTTAGATGGTCATTTTAAGTCTATCCTTCATCTCCTTCCAGTCCCACCCTCCCTCCCTCTTTTCCCTTCCCCCTGCCCCCTCCCCTAGACCTTAGAAAGAGGAGCCCTCCTCCCCTATCATCTGACCCCAGCCTATCAGGTCTCACCTGGACTGCCTCAATCCTCTTCCTCTGTAGCCTGGCAAGGCTCCCCTACCAGAGGGAAGTAATCAACAAGGGGCACCAGAGTCTGTGTCAGAGGTAGCCCCTAAGCCCCACATTATGGGACTCACAAGGGGACTGTGCTGCCTATAGACTACATCTAGCAGGGGATCCTCACCACGAATAGTCCTTGGTTGGTGCATCAGTCTCATCAGCAACCCTGCCTCCCTTCATGGCCCAGATTTGTTAGTTCCATTGACCTCCTTGTGGAGCTGCTGTCCCGTCTAGGTCCTTCTATCTCTGAACTCTTCCTTAAGACTCTCTGAGCTCCACTCCAGACTTTGACTGTGAGTCTCTGCATCTACTTCGATCCTCTGCTGGGTGGAGTCTTTCAGAGGACGTCTATGGAGGGCTCCTGTCCTGTTCCTTCCCTTCAACCACTTCCAATGTCTATTCTATTTGCCCTTCTGAATGAGACTTAAGCATCCTGCCTAGGGTCCTCCTTGTTATTTAGTTTCTTTAAGTCCATAAAAACTCAAGTGACAGCACATGCTGGCTAAGATGTGGAGAAAAGGGAACACTCCTCCATTGCTAATGGAAGTGCAAACTTGTATGACTACTTTGGAAACCAGTCTGGCACTTTCTCAGAAAATTGGGAATAGTTCTACCTCAAGACTCAGCTATAACACTCCTGGCCATATACCCGAAAGATGCTCTACCATAGAACAAGGACATTTTCTCAACTATGTTCATAGCAGCTTTATTTTTAATAGCCACAATCTGGAAACAACCTAGATGTCCCTCAACCATAGAATGAATAAAGAAGCTTTGGTACATTTACACAATGGAATACTCTTCAGCTATTAAAACAAGAAAATCTTGAAATTTGCAGGTAAATGGATGGAACTAGAAACACTCATCCTGAGTGAGGTGACCCAGATGTTAAAAGACAGGCATGGTATATACTCATGTATAAGTGGATATTAGCCACATAATATAGAATAACCAATTTTGCGAATTTTAGTGAAACAAACACAACCCACTTTTCTTGGTAACAAATACAACTGACACATCAACAGGTTAGCTCAATATGGGGAGACATTCAATTATTATGTGGAAAAATATGAACAGTTCACTAGATTCTATTCCACGAGAATACGTGTCATCATTTGTGACAGTGTATGGGCTGAGATTGTCGAGCAGTCTCCAGAAACTCAGGTGACGTTTCACAATCCTGCTCCTCTCACTGTGCCTCCCATGTCATATCTCACATGCTGTGGTGGAGCCATTTAAGTTCACTTCAGAAAGAGCTGGAATGTGCATAGGAATAGAAAACCCCTTCTGGTTCCTCTGATCTCTTCATGCACTCCAGTCTTATGGAGCTGACTTACACAACAGCAAAGGTCTCCCATGAAGAGATCATAGTGAGACCCAAATCCCTGCTTCACAGAATTCTCTACTGAGAACACAGGCCTCATCCTGCCTTCCGGATTCACTTTGGCCCTGGATAGACCTTACCCCCTGGATGAACCTTGTCTTTTGGAATGCTTTGTTTGAGGATGCAGTGGGTGTTTTATCCCAAGAAGACACACAGCACCAATGATTATATGAAAAGATATCAAAAGTCACTGACCTCTGTAGATACACATCAAAATCTACCTGCCCTCTGTCCAGATTTAAATGATAAAGAATTGGAGGTATGTCTCAATGAACATGCAACTTCACTTCATAAAAAGAAAATAAACAAATAAATTAATTAATTAATTTTAAAGAAGGCAAATGTTGGTGGAAACATGGAAAAAACTTAAGCTATTTGTATACTACTAATAGTCATGTTGAAAGCCATAGGCACTACCAAACCCAAGAAAGATATTCATCAAATAATTAATAAAGAAACTCTTGAATGACCCAGCCATTCCATTTCTGATCAATTATCTCAAAATTGAAATCTGGACTCACTTTATGATGCCATCATAGGACTATTCACAGTAATCATGGAGGGAAAGTAAGGCTCATCATAAGATTAGTATATTAGGAAAATATGATCAATACATATAATGAACTAATAACCAGTACTATAAATGATACCATCCCGGGACACGTGGCGCCCAACGTGGCCACGAGGTACGAGCCCTCTACCACGACAGAGACCCTTCGTGGGAAATAATTCAGAAACGCCGCGGTCAAGTATCTCGCCGAGGTCAAAAGTACCTCCGATCGTCTCGGGTGCGGGCCTGCCGCTCACAGGACCTCTCCGCACTTCGGTAAGTGTTCATCTCTGTCAATAAGATGGGTAAAAGTCTCTCAAAGGAGGCGCAATTTATTCGCCACCTTAAAAATTGTTTCAGGGAAAGAGGAGTTAGAGTTAAGAAAAAAGACCTTGTAAGTTTTTTCTTGTTTGTTTCCCAAGCCTGTCCTTGGTTTGTCATTGATGGTCCTAATATTAATCCTGATCGTTGGGATCGTGTTCGTCGAGAATTAGACTGTCCCGACCAGCAGGACCAGTAATTACGGGGTCGCGAGGGGAGCCATACCTGAAAAGATGGGACGAGAAAGAAGGAGACCAAGACCAAGTAGAACTCCTATCAAGGTCTACTTTATTGAATCAAAAGCAAAAGCTTATATGGGGTGGAAGCAGGAGCCGAGCAGTAGGGGGGGTCTGAGAATGTCTCCAGGTGATCTCAGCAGGGGAACATCCTGTGATTCATCTTGAAACAATTCCTATCTTACTTTAGCTAACTATCTCTTGGAAGGTCCCGGCTAAACAACATCTGCAGAGGTCGAAAGGAGGAGGTTATGCAGAGGTCGGAATGAGGAAGTTATGCAGAGGCTGAAATAAGGAAGTTTAGCTTTGGAATGGGGCTTCAGAATTTTGCCTCAGCCAGTAGATTCTTTTAGCCTTGAATGACCCTGGGCTGGCTCCGGACATCTGCCCCTTCTTTATTAAATAGAAGCAGAGAGAGAGAGAGAGGGGGGAGTAGAGGCCTGACCCTCCTGAAGATGGGCGTTGCGTTAAGAGGTCACTGCATGGCCATTTTTTCAGGTCACACATGTCCCCAACCTCCCAGACGCGTTTGCGGAGGACAGGAAAAGGATAGTAACATCCTTTATGCGCGTCAGCCTATATGCAGCCAGGCTTGCTCCTCAGGAACCTACCGAGATGTCTGGCATGGTTCCCTGCAGTGCTTAGCCTCGCACCCTCTCAAGCGAACAATCGACTCAAGCCCTTAGGTTTCAGCTTGTTGAGGCCACTTTTTTAAATAGAAGCAGAGAGAGAGAGAGAGAGAGAGAGGGGGGAGTAGAGGCCTGACCCTCCTGAAGATGGGCGTTGCGTTAAGAGGTCACTGCATGGCCATTTTTTCAGGTCACACATGTCCCCAACCTCCCAGATGCGTTTGCGGAGGACAGGAAAAGGATAGTAACATCCTTTATGCGCGTCAGCCTATATGCAGCCAGGCTTGCTCCTCAGGAACCTACCGAGATGTCTGGCATGGTTCCCTGCAGTGCTTAGCCTCGCACCCTCTCAAGCGAACAATCGACTCAAGCCCTTAGGTTTCAGCTTGTTGAGGCCACTTTTTTAAATAGAAGCAGAGAGAGAGAGAGAGAGGGGGGGGGGGAGTAGAGGCCTGACCCTCCTGAAGATGGGCGTTGCGTTAAGAGGTCACTGCATGGCCATTTTTTCAGGTCACACATGTCCCCAACCTCCCAGACGCGTTTGCGGAGGACAGGAAAAGGATAGTAACATCCTTTATGCGCGTCAGCCTATATGCAGCCAGGCTTGCTCCTCAGGAACCTACCGAGATGTCTGGCATGGTTCCCTGCAGTGCTTAGCCTCGCACCCTCTCAAGCGAACAATCGACTCAAGCCCTTAGGTTTCAGCTTGTTGAAGTCGAGGCCACTTTTAGCCGCATTATCAAGGACGGCACAGTCTTCTGCCTCGGGGTCAGGTGGTTCGAGCCTGTGGTAATGAACTTCCACATGGGTGGGTCCCTGTATGGCAGAATCTATTTGGCGTTTGACAAAGTCAGTAATCTTTCTGAAAGCCCATGGTCCAAAAGATATTAGTAACAAGAACCCTATAAGAGGTCCCAGCAGCGAAGGAAGGAGGGTAGTCAGAAGAGGGGAAGCAGAAAACCAGTTTTTATACCAGGATTCAGCTCTATCTCGCTCCCGCTTGCGATTTTCTAGACTTTCTCTGACCTTCCTCATGCTATCTTCTACGATCCCAGTTTTATCGGTATAGAAACAGCATTCTTCTTTGAGTGCTGCGCATAATCCCCCTTGTTGTAAAAACAGCAAATCTAGCCCTCTCCTATTCTGCAGTACCACTTCTGCAAGGGAGGAAAGCGAATCCTTTAAAGCTGCCATAGCAACCTGTATTTCAGCAATATCCTTATCTATGGCTGCACTAAGCTGGTGATAGTTTTGATTGGAGATCACTAAAGATGAAATGCCCGTCCCGGCTCCGACAGCCCCGAGCCCCAGTAGAACCGCGATGGTTGCGGCTGTAATGGGCTCGCGTTTGACTCTGGATGGTGTACCCGGAGGAGTCCAGAAGTTGAGAAATTCATCTGTAGAATAAACTGTTAATCGAGGAAGTAGCTGAACAAGCACACAGTAATCATAATGTTGTAGGAAAGGCTGTACCACGATAAACGGGGTTAGGCCAGTGGAACATGCCAAATATGTATCATTTGGGGCTACCAGGTAGGTGGAGCCACCACTGACCTCAAGGGTCTGATTACACAGAGGAGAAATAACGGAGGGTAAACGCATCCTGGGTCCCCTGATGCAGAGCCCCAGGCCTGAGACTTGGGCCAGGGTCATGCCTTCCCTGGCCTCTGGGTTCCAGCGAACCAGGGAGGAGTCGTTAGTAGCAGTAAGATTGTTAAGGATAGCAACACCCTCATAAAAGGGTGGGGAAGCATGATAACATAACCAACAATCCTCTGCAAGGTTGGGACGAACAGCGTGCAGGGCAGACCAGGATTCATTAACCATGGTCAGGATAATATTAACAGAAGGTGAGGGGCCAGGAGGTACGGTGGGTTGAAACAGGGTGGTATGGGGTGTACCAGTGGCTGTTGGGTGGCGTGGATCAGACCGCAGGTTCTGTAGGACCTGATTTGGGCCAATGGCCACCGGTTTTGAATTGGGAATGGTCTTGAGTAGTTTAATTTTAAAAGTAAGGCCAGGATCATATCCAACTGTATATAACCTAAGTCCCCACTCTAGGCCTCGATTCTCCCATGTGGCTTTCTTTCCTTTGTCAGTGAAGGTAATCACAAGGGGGTTGCACCAATTACTACAGCCACGCGTGTCAGAGGGGTCAACTGTCTCTGGGGGATCCTTTCTTTTAACAGTTATATAATCCCAAGAAGATGAAGGTTTCCAATAGGTATCTCCCGTAGTCTCACATCCCCAAGCGGCACAGTAAAAGTCACTAGAGAAGCCGCATTTGTGACCCAGGGAGCGATCTCTGTGTCCCCCGGGACACACATAAATGGGTTTTTCTCCCAAAAAGTACCTGGGCACTTGTCCATCACATCCTGCTTGGACACCCTCAGGCCGAAGATCCAGTGGCTTATCTTGGGGCATATAATAGGAGGGTGTTCCCCAGGCCTCGCTGGCTCCCAAGGCCAGCATACATAAGTCCACTTCCAAAGTAGGCCACGGTGTTTGATGAGTGATAGAGGAAGAGGAGTTAACAATGTCCCCTGCCCCATTCATAATTACCCAGGTATAGTTGTACATCTGATATGAGGCAGCCGAGGCTGTGCGTCCGAGGCAGACCAGGAGCAGGAAGAGACTAAGTGAAGTCATATTTCTGTAACAAGGCACAATTAAAGCATTTCCTCAGGGCGTTCTTCCCTGGGTGAATCGATCTGTTTAATTAGGCGCTCAGGCAGCCAACGGGCGTTCCCTTCTTTTGAGTCATAGACACAGGCATGTCCCTTTCCCCAAATAAGGATAGGGTCAGGACCTTGCCACCGGGAGGTGAATGGATCTTTCCATAAGGCTTGAGCATAAGTCTGAGAGGTTGTAGCGTGCCATAGGCGATCCGCTGCTGATCTGTGATTTTTGTCTAGGGTAAGGAAATTTAAGACAAAAAGTGCATGGCACAGAAGGGTTTTGTTATTGCCCAATGTGGGGAAGAGTGTTCCCCCTGTACCTTGTAATTTCAGCAGCATATTTTTAAGCGTTTGGTGAGCTCGCTCGACAATTCCCTGTCCCTGCGGGTTGTAGGGAATGCCAGTAATATGTTTGATGTTTAATTGTGCACAAAATTGTTTAAAAGTGGCGCTGGTATATCCAGGTCCATTGTCTGTTTTGATAGTTCTAGGCTGTCCCATGACAGAGAGGCAGGTCAGTACGTGGTTGATGACATTTTTAGTGGCCTCTCCTGTTTGAAGGGAGGCGTAAAGAAAGCCACTATACGTATCAATGGTAACATGGACATATTTTTGTTTTCCAAAAGAGGCAACATGGGTAACGTCCATCTGCCACAATTCGCCTGGGACCAGTCCTCGAGGGTTGACCCCGAAGTGGGCTTCGGGGAGAAAGGTCAAACAACTCTTACAATTACGAACTATCTGTCTAGCCTGTTCTCTGGTAATTTTGAACCGCAACCTAAGGGTGTGGGCATTAAGATGGTGGAGCTTGTGGGCCTGCTGTGCTTGGGAAATTAGATCAGAGGGATAATCTTGAACCTGAATAGACCCGACCATCTGGGTGGCGGCATCGACTAACCGGTTTCCCTCGGCAAGAGGTCCAGGGAGTCCAGAATGAGCCCTAATATGTCCAATAAAAAAGGGTTTGGTGCGCCGATGGATAAGGCTTTGTAATGCCGCAAATAATGGGGCAGCATTAGTGGTAGGTTTTATGTGAGGCACTGTTTCTAGCAAGGGGACCGAACAGGCAATGTAGGCGCTGTCGGTATACAGGTTAAAGGAATGGTCTGGGAGGGCTGTAAATACCTGTATTATAGCATATAACTCAACTAGCTGTGCCGAAAGAAAAGGGGAAGACACACGAGTGGTTACTCCATCAATGGAATAAGCTGCTATACCATTAGAAGAACCATCCGTAAAAACTAAACTAGCCTGGGAGATAGGGGACAATTTCGTCCTTTTAGGGAAAATAATAGGCGTTTTGTAAAGGAATTGAAGCAACCTATCGGGGGGATAATGGTTATCGATTTTGCCTTGAAAATCTATGCAATTAATGGCCCAGATATCAGAATTGATAAATAGCCAATTAATCTGAGCTGGGGTATAGGGGAGGATTAAAATGTCGGGGTCTTTTCCAAAGGTTTTTCTCGATTGTAAGCGGCCATCCTTTATGAGCTGGGCCACCAGAGATGGGTAGGTGGCAAGAACCTTAGACGATTCCGAAGGGAGGTGTACCCAGTAAAGGGGGGCGCCCTGCCAAAACACCCCCGTGGGCGTAAAAGGGGTGGGAAGGACAATGAATTGTAAGGGTTTAGTAGGGTCAAAAAAGGAGATATTTTGGTTGTTAATGGCAGATTCAACATGAGCTAGGGCAGCCTCAGCCTCTGGGGTAAGAGCTCGTTGAGAGGTGGGGTTAGAGTCTCCACGTAAAATGTCAAAAAGCGGTTTTAAATCCCCTGTAGTAAGTTTTAGATAGGGTCGTAGCCAATTAATACCACCTAAAAGGCGTTGGAAATCATTTAAGGTATGAAGGCAGTCTCTTCTAAGTTGCATTTTTTGGGATAGGACTTTATGAGGAAAGAGTTCAAATCCTAAAAATAAATGAGGAGGTTTTAATTGAATTTTTTCAGGCGATATTTGAAGGCCTAGTGCCTGAAGGCAACAGGTTAGCTGTTGTAAGGCATTATATAGGGAGCGAATATCAGGGCCAGCTAGTAGTATGTCGTCCATATAATGTATAAAACAAATGGAAGGCCAAAGGCCTCGAAGAGGATCAACAGCCTGTGCAACGAACTTTTGGCAAAGAGTAGGGCTATTTGCCATGCCTTGAGGGAGAACTCTCCATTGGTATCGTCGCATGGGGCCGGCAAAATTAGGAACTGGGAGGCTGAACGCAAAACGTTTACAGTCATCTGGATGGAGAGGTATAGAGAAAAAACAGTCTTTGAGATCGATAACAATTTTATGATATCCTTTAGGAATTGCTACAGGTGATGGAAGGCCGGGTTGGAGGGCTCCCATAGGCACCATAGTTTTATTTATTTTTCTTAAGTCTTGTAGGAGCCTCCATTTACCTGTTCTTTTTTTGATAACAAAAATAGGTGTATTCCAAGGGGAAGTGGAGGGTTCAATGTGGCCGGCAGACAACTGCTCCTGCACAAGCGTTGTGGCAGCCTGTAATTTAGGGGGTGTCAGGGGCCACTGGTCTACCCAGACAGGGGCATCACTTCTCCAAGAGATTTTATCTGCCTGGGGTGCAGGGGATGCAGTGACCCCTAGGAAAAACCCTCATATCCCAACCCTTTTCTATCGGGATTTGATGACATGGGGAGGGGTTGAACACTGCCTTGATTATTTTTTCCCAGGCCTTGACCTGGCAGGAACCCACTGGCAAGCATCTGTTGGGCTATAACTTCATTAGGGCTACACATCAGAAGTTTCATTTGGGAGAGGATGTCTCTGCCCCAAAGATTAACGGGAAGGTGTTTAATAACATAAGGTTGCACCATTCCCGTGTTACCCTCTGAATCAGTCCAAGTTAAAATTTTGGAACTCTGGAGAGTATTGTTGGAGTGGCCTATCCCTTGTAGATGGGTAAGGGAGGGCTGAAGAGGCCATGTAGATGGCCAATGGGCCTCGGAGATTACCGAAGCATCAGCCCCAGTATCGACAATACCTTCAAAAGGCTTCCCATCTAGATGTAGCCGGAGGGTGGGGCGACTCTGGGAAATGGCCTGTACCCAATAGACATCTGAGGATCCAGGGGAGGATGCACCTCGAGGACATGACATATGAGGGAATTGGCGAGATATAGGCAATGGCAAGGCTTGGGCCAATCTCTGTCCCTTAGCAATGGTCACGGGGCCAGAGGGAGCACTGACCAATATATTTATTTCCCCAGTATAATCACCGTCCACGATGGAGGGGTGAACAGTCAAACCCTTGAACATGGTTGAGGTTCTGCCAAGAATAAGAAAGAACATATCTTGGGGCGGAGGTCCACATATCCCAGTAGGGAGGGCCTGGACACCATCTTCAGGGGTCAATATTGTGTCGGTGGAGGTACACAGGTCCAGTCCTGCGCTCCCTGCTGTGGCTTGGCAGAGCGAGGGGGTGGGGTCAATTGTGGGGGAACTGATTGCGTTGAGCCTGTCTGTGTCCCCGAGGCTGGGCAAAAAGGTATGGGTCTCGGGGCCCGGGGCTGGCCCCTCCATCCGTTTCCCTGCGGTAGAGGCAAGGGATTACCCTGAATATCAGTTTTGGAATGGCAAAGATTTGCCCAATGTTTTCCACGTTTACAGCGCGGGCAAACAGTTGCTGGTGCAACGCTCGAGGTAGGCGAAGGCGCCTTGTCGGGGAGGCCAGTGGTGGCGGTCGAGACAGGGCATTGCCTAGCAAAATGACCTGGCTGTTTACAGCGAAAACAGGTCCGGGGGCCAGAATGGGCCGCTTGGAGGGCGGCTCCTATTGCCAGATGTACACTTTGGGATACTTTATGGGCAAAGGGGTCAACATCAGCACAGAGTCTGATATAATCATTAATATCCTTACCCCTTGTGTGGCCACGCAAGGCAGTTTTACAGGCACCATTAGCATTTTCATAAGCAAGCTGTTTTAAAAGCTTATTTTCAGATTCGTCTGGCCCCAAGACCCTCTCCGCGGTCTCAAATAGACGTGCAATGAAATCACTGTAAGGTTCCTGGGGGCCTTGGACTACCTTGGTTAACGGGGTGGTAAGAGAGCCCTTCCCTGGTAGAGCACGCCATGCCCCCAAGGCTGCCATTTTAACTTGGGCAAGAAGCCCGGGAGGCAATGTTGCTTGCCTTGTTTCTGAAGAATAGCGGCCCTGCCCTGTTAATTTATCGAAAGTCCAGGAAGAAGAAGTGGACTTCCTTTGATTATTTTTTGCCGTTTCTTGACAGCGGTCCATGAAATCAGCTTTCCAGAGTAGATATTGTCCACGCTGGAGGACCGATTGGCCAAGTTTAAGCCACTCTCCTGGGACAAGGTAGCCCTCGGGGGCAAGAGAATCGAGCAGAGAAAGAGTAAAGGGAGCAGTGGGCCCATAGTTTTTAACTGCACTATGGAGTTCTTTTAGGATCTTGAATTTTAGGGGCTTAAAAATTGGATTGGTGCCTGAAGAGGAAGGGTCAGAGCCCCCCTGTTCCTCATCATCTGAGCCATTACCATCAGTATCATCTAAATCATCGGCCATTTCGTCACCTTGTGGCGGAGAAGCTTCAGTAGAGGCCTCGGCGCCAGAAGACTCTTTGGCTTGAAGCCGGGTCATCACAGGAAACGCTAGCACAGGGCGTTTTTTTGAGGGGGCCTTGGGTCGCTGAATTGTGGCCCCTGTCATGGGCGGTAGAAGAGCTTGTCGGAGGGCATCTTGGAGGGATTGTACCTCCATAGAAAGTTCAGAGTATTCCTTTTGGAGAGTAAGAACCTCTTTAAGGTCTTGAATCTGTAGTTTTAAGTTGCGTTTAGCCAAATGTAAGGAGGATTTACCGAGAAGGTGAGGCTGAAGTGCGGGGGCAATAAAAGGAGGGGGCCGATAAGGGGGCGGGCATGGAAGGGGCAGCCAATCTGGGTTATGGTACTTAGAGGCCTCTTCTTCTAAGGTAGCTGTCTTAACAACAGGATAAGCCTGGGTTGTAGGGCCCTGGTCTGTGGGGGCATCATCCACTAGAGAGAGCTTGGACAGAGAAGGATATAAAGGCTTATTGGAGGTGGGACGGTCATCCCCCATGTC
Organism: Acomys minous; assembly: GCF_964271855.1. Lineage (NCBI taxonomy): Eukaryota > Metazoa > Chordata > Mammalia > Rodentia > Muridae > Acomys > Acomys minous. The sequence goes on along the minus strand of NC_140491.1, from coordinate 91,912,400 downwards.
TACGACAACAAAAGGGCAGGGGGATCTTGGGGGCTGTAACGACTTAGAGCCCTGTGACTCTAGGGAAGCCAGGGAGGCGGAACGAGATAAGGGCTGAATGAAGGCCTCAGCTGAAGCAACCGCGGAAGAAATGTCAGGGGCATCAGAAGAGATAAGATCTTTGATTAAAGTCCAGTAGTTAAAAGTTTGAAGAGGAATGGTCTCAGGACCATGTAGGGAAGAATAGGAGTCTAATTCTCGACGAACACGATCCCAACGATCAGGATTAATATTAGGACCATCAATGACAAACCAAGGACAGGCTTGGGAAACAAACAAGAAAAAACTTACAAGGTCTTTTTTCTTAACTCTAACTCCTCTTTCCCTGAAACAATTTTTAAGGTGGCGAATAAATTGCGCCTCCTTTGAGAGACTTTTACCCATCTTATTGACAGAGATGAACACTTACCGAAGTGCGGAGAGGTCCTGTGAGCGGCAGGCCCGCACCCGAGACGATCGGAGGTACTTTTGACCTCGGCGAGATACTTGACCGCGGCGTTTCTGAATTATTTCCCACGAAGGGTCTCTGTCGTGGTAGAGGGCTCGTACCTCGTGGCCACGTTGGGCGCCACGTGTCCCGACCAGCAGGACCAGTAATTACGGGGTCGCGAGGGGAGCCATACCTGAAAAGATGGGACGAGAAAGAAGGAGACCAAGACCAAGTAGAACTCCTATCAAGGTCTACTTTATTGAATCAAAAGCAAAAGCTTATATGGGGTGGAAGCAGGAGCCGAGCAGTAGGGGGGGTCTGAGAATGTCTCCAGGTGATCTCAGCAGGGGAACATCCTGTGATTCATCTTGAAACAATTCCTATCTTACTTTAGCTAACTATCTCTTGGAAGGTCCCGGCTAAACAACATCTGCAGAGGTCGAAAGGAGGAGGTTATGCAGAGGTCGGAATGAGGAAGTTATGCAGAGGCTGAAATAAGGAAGTTTAGCTTTGGAATGGGGCTTCAGAATTTTGCCTCAGCCAGTAGATTCTTTTAGCCTTGAATGACCCTGGGCTGGCTCCGGACATGTGACAACATACATAAATACAGACTTTGTGCTGTTCCATAAGCCAGTGAGAGAAATATTGGTACAGACTGTGAGTTGTGTAGATCACGGAGGAAGTCAAGCTCTCAAAAGAATAATGTATTCTAGCAGACAGGTGCTTGAGAGTCATTGGCCATTGCTGACCTTTATGAATGAAGTCTCAAATTTGCAGGTTGAGCAAGTCTTACAGATCTACTAGACAATGTAGAGTTTACAGTTACGAATTCTGCATTATAAATGAAAAATCTCATAAGGTCTCAAAAAGAAAAAAAAAACCGTGACTATCTGTTGTTGCCCCTTCTAAGGTATGCCTTCATTCAAAGGGCTCAGTAAAACCTGAACCTTTGATTGCTCCTGCTAAATGCTTGAAACAATGCATCCCCACCCCCCTCTCTAAGTCCTGTGAGTGAGATACCTTTGCCCTATATGTCACTGTGAGTTCCTTCTCCCACTGCAAACTTAGCCATGAAGACCAAGTCAATCGCCACTCGTCCATTTGTTCCAGAAAGCCTACTTCAGAAGGCTTAAACCTTCTGATATCTCAAGCACTATCCTGTTGCCCTTAGTTGTATAGTTGTGTTATTTTCTTACTGGTAGAAGTCATAGGTTTTGTTATTGCTGTTGTCATTATTTCCTTTTTGTTTGTTTGTTTGTTTGTTTGCTTTGGTTTGAGACAGAGTTTCTCTGTATAGTTCTCCCTGTTCTGAAACTCACTGTTCAGACCAAGCTGGCCTCGATCTCAGAGATCTGTATGCCTTGGCCTCCTAAGTGCTGAGTTTAGACATACAGCACCACCCTCCAGTTAGGAGTCATGTTTTTGTTTGATATGTTAAAGCAGAGATCCATAACACAAGTTTTAAGGACAAACCTAAAAGGAAATAAAGATGTAAAACATTTTTAGATGCATCAGCAATAACGATGAGGTTATTACGACTTAGTATGTATCTCACATTAGCTATGCAAGCTACCGCGGTTATATGTTCTGATGCTTTTCATGTTTCCTAAGTCACGTTATATTATAATACTTTCTTTGTCTGTCCAGGCTACAACTTACCTAAAGGTTCCACTTAGCATATAGTACCTTGCATTATATAGATGCCCAGGTCGTTCTCACTTTTAAAATTTGACACAATGAATAATCAAAATGTCACATATCTGTTAACAGTCTATCAAGTTGTGCTGTGCTGGTTAAGAATAGCTGAAAATCTTAATTTTGGGGATGTTGATGAATGTGCACATTCTGTTTTATATCTGTAAGCTTTCCTACTAACTTCCGGGAAGATCTGTATCCACTCTAGGAGACATTGTTTGTTTTCTAGTCCTTGGAAGAGAGAATATGTTTTATTTATTGTGAGTTTATGGATCATGTAAATAATGGAATATAAAAGAGCATTGTGGGAGTCCTGTAAAATGCGATGGCAAAGAGACACATTCTCCATAATGCCCAACACAGTTACATGTACATGTGAAGGTGACTGGACCAGAATATGCATTTAGAGCTTTAAATCTTCTATGCATCCCCCTATCATTTTTCTCCAGCTCTCTCCAGGGAGCCACTCTTCACTCTGTAATCATCTCTTGCATTGAGCCTGTGCTCACCCATAGGTAAGACTAGTGTCAATCTTATGTAGTTTGGGCTCGGCATTTCCTCCAATGACACACACCTGTTCTGAGAAGAAAATCTAATCCTCTAGAGTGAGGCTTTTGTAGATTCTGCAACTTTAATTTCTACAATTCAGTATACTATCTCCAGGTTAGATTAATTTGGATGAAAAATTGGCATGAGGGTGGTCAGAGTGGATCTCTTATCTATAGTATCATTTTTTTTTAATGATTGGTGTCTTAGTGGAACTGTTTTCACTTTGCTTTATTTGGAGTCTTCAACCACCAGCCAATGCCTCCAGTCAACAGCAACAGTGTGGGTCCTTCCGTTAATCTCATCCTCTCTTTTTCCTTTGGCACCTCTCAAAGTTATAGCATGAATTTTTTCCTCATTGTGCACACCTTCACACAGCCTACTTACTACAATTATCATATTGTCTTGGCAAGATACTTCAGGTACTGAGAATAAACAGCCAATAGAAAAAAAGAAGCCCAATGTCTAATTATAAAGAAAGGAAACACACAGTGCCTGTATAGGAACAAAGACATGAACCATAGTTCATCAGAATCATAGTGCATCAGAGCCAGTAGAACACCAAAATTTACTTTATAATGTTTAAACAGAGAAAAGAAAAACGTGAATTTTTTTATTATTTTTTTATATCTGAGACTCAAAGCCCAGTGAAGATATCTTTTTAAAAATGATAAATTTAAATAAGTAAAATTTGATAGACTCCAGTAGAAACATGGCTATGCTATGAGGACAGTCAAAGTGAATTTTATATAAAGAAGTGAAGCCCCATACTTAACAATGATAAATGGAGACACTTATAAAAGGCTTTAAATGCGATTGTTCATTATAAAAGGTAATTGTTTTGATACAAAATATCAGGGCTTTGCCATCCAGGAAAGTACAATATGTGACAAATGTACTATAAAACGTGATGGGAAAGAGGCAGTGTGTGTACTAAGCAGAGGCAGCCTCATGAAGTCAGTGCACTCCAAGAAGGGGGTAATTAGTGAAAGGTGCTCATAGAAAAACAGAGCTAGGGATTCCTTCCTACACAAGGGTCAGATAAGCAAGATCTCAGCATTTTGTACCAGTCCAGTCTATTTACCTATCATTTGCATGTGTGTTTTTCTTTGCTTTTCTTTATTTTAGTACCCTGTGAAGGGATAAATTATACAGCACATGTTCAGCATTCACAAGGCCTCCGGTTCTGCTCCCAACACCAGAGGAAGCAAATAAACAAACAAACGTGAGTTGAAAACCTTCACATACTTACTTAAAAGATATTCTTAGCTCAGTAACACAACAAAGTGGGAAATGACCAGATCAGACCAACACTGCATAAATTACCAGCTACTGTAGTAAGTCATAAGATAATTAAGAAACACGTTTCTTTAAAAAAGGAGTAATACATAAATACAAAAATATTCAATGCAAGTAATGGACTAAAACAAATAAAAACTCTAGAAAGGTTAGAATCAGTTGAAAATAACATGCATGATCCTTGCTCAAAATAGTAAGAATTATATTAAATATTAAAGAATAACTAATGCACCAGGTGAAGGAAGGAAAATTTGTATTAAAAACACCAAAAATATCCTTATATGCTCTCTATAAGTAAAATATTAGAAATTCACAATTCTATGCCATTTAAAAGAAGGGGTAGATAGATTAATAGCAGACAAAATGAACTTCAAAACAAAAGAGTTACCCAATGGTTAACAAAAGCATCACATTGTGATAAAGTGAGCAATTTCCAAAGAAGACACAGCAGTTCTAAACTCTGTGGACTGGAAGCAGGGAGGTGCAGCACACAAAATCAAAGTGATAGAACTGAAAAGACACAGTGAAAAATGACACGTTTTACTAAAGACTTCAATAATTCTCTCTCATTAATCAATTATACAAGTTGACAGAAAATCAGTTAGGAAATAGAAGACCTCAAAAATTATATCAAACACTTTAAATCTAATTGACATTTAAGAAAACACTTCACTGGACAACAAGATGAAAAACTGATACACATATGGTCAATTGATTTAAAAAAAAAAAGCTGGAAAGTCAGTTTAAAAAAAGAAAGATGGTCTTTTCGATAAATGGTCTTGGAACAGTTGGGTATTCATATGCAAAGAAGAAGATGATGGTGGAGGAGGAGAAATCTGACTTAAACTACAGAATAAGTCTTATCAAAATTGATAAGAAAACTTCAGGGAAAAAACCCACTAGATTGCTGTTGTTCTAGAAAAGCCCATGAGTAGGGCAGACCAATGGCTAAATATCTCAGTGGAAATAAATATATCTATCTAAATTCTGTCCCTGGGAGACAAATAGATGGAGGAAATATAGCAGACTCACATATGATATCACACACACACACACACACACACACACACACACACACACACACACTTACTTAATTAATTAGGGGAAAAGTACAAACCACAGGTGAAAATATTATCTGTTTTGTGTTGTACCTGTAGTCAGCAGGCGATGCCTCCACCCCAAAGAGGTCCATATTGAAATTTTGTACATATATATCATACACACACACACACACATATATATATATATATATATATATATATATATATATTCATTTTATTTTACACATGAATGCTTTGTCTTCCTATATACATATATAAGATGTTTGGGTTTGGTGCCCACGGAAGTTAGAAGAAGGTATTGTTTTCCTTAGAACTGGAATGACAGATAATTGTGAATCACCTTTAGGGTGTTGGAAATTGAATCCTACTCCAGTGCAAAAACAGTAAGTGCTCTTAACTGCTGAGAAATCTTTCCAGCCTCACATCATGGATTTCGGTAAATGATGTTTTGTTGGGGCAAATGCAGCCATTCATTCACTGTCTGACTCTGTTGCCATGTTATAACACCAGAGATACAGGGCTGTAACAGACTATGCATACATAGATCAGAAACCCAGAAAAAATAAACGAAGGAACTGAAGAAGTGAAGAAAGAAAAGGGAAAGAAACAGAGATGCAGAAACAGATACAGAGAAACACACACAGACACACAGACAAACACACACACACACACACACACACACACACACACACACACACACACACACACGCACACACACACCAGAACAAGAGACTATTTTAAAAGAAAAAATATCATTAATGGGTCTTGGTAAAAGATTGGATACATCTGTTTTTAAAAAGACAGTGCTATAAAAATGACTCCATAGCATGAAAAGAAGTTAAAATCACTGGTCATTAGAAAAGTGCTAAATATGTCACATCGAAATTTTAAGTACCTATTACATTTGTTCAAAAAAATATCTGATAGTACTAGATAGTAAAACAGTAAACAAGACCTCCCACATATTTTAAGTGGGAGGTGAAGCACAATCACTTTGATGTCTTTTGCAGGTTCTAAAATGTTTGCACCTTCAATTTGCATAGAAATCTTACTCTTTATTATTTAATCAAGGGATATAAAACTTACATTCATGTAAATATTGATCTATGAATATTAGTAGTGGCTGTATCACTTCAAACTGGGCCAACCAAGGATATTTAGTGCACAAACTATTTGAAAGGGTTGTAACAGTGTACTTAAATACTATGGAACAATGAAATGGAAAAAAATGTTCATGCAATAAAATGGGAAAATTTAAAGTGGACTGTGCTAAATAAAAGCACTCAGATTCAAGGTATGCAAACTCACGATGTTCCGGTTGTAGCTAATCTTTATTCAACTTGACAAGATCTAGACTGAGCATAGATATGAACACTTGTGGGTGTATTCATGAAGGAGTTTCTTATAATTGTAACTGAGAAAAGTATAGAAATTGAAAATAAAATGTAGAACTCTCATTTGTTTGTAATAAATGCAATTAATATAGGGAGCTACAAAAAAAAAAAAGGAATAAAATGTAATGACCGTTCTCTACAGCAATAAAATTAACAGGAATATGAAGTGCAATACAACATAAGGTTTCTTTAGCAGCAGGCAATTTGAAACAACAACTAAAAGAATGTATGTATTAGTTACCCTTCTGTTGTGAGAACCTACCACGATTCAAGTCAAGTGAAACAGAGTTTATTTGGGTTATGGTTCCAGGAGGAGGAAGGGTCCATTAATGGGGAGGCATGGAAACAAGCAACAGAGCTGGTGACAGGGCCAAGAAGCTGAGAGGTCACATCTTCAGCCAGAACCACTAAGCAGAGAAAGGGGACTGGAAGTGGCTAGAGCCCTTTCATACCAAAGTCCATCCCCAGCGACATTCTTCCTTCAGCAAGGCTGTAGTACCAACCCCACCCCATACAGTACTACCAAATAGGGACTTATTCAACTCATTACAATGTTATATAAAAAGTAAATTTTAAAGAGAATGAAATCTGATTTATATGCAGGAAGCTATATACTATACAAACAAAAAATACAATATACTAAAGATCTGAGATCTTAACTAGTGTGTATTCCTGAAACCCTGGTTGAAACGGCCTATAAATATGTATGTATGTGTGTATGTGTGTATATATATATATATATATATATATATATATATATATATGAAAAATGGGGAGTTACATCTATATCAGTATTAGATAATAAATTTTAAGAAACTAAAGAGTATGAATATTGGAGAAATTAAGTAGAATTAAGAGCTCAAAGAAGAAATATCTAGACACCTAAATATTTACGTAATGTTTGAAAAACAGCACCAAAAAAGCAATGAGAAATATAACTTTTCTTATAGAGACCCTTGGGAAATCTGTTCACTGCGTGAATAAAAGAACAGTGTTACCTCCTTGCTCTGGATAAAGTGTAAATGTGAGGGTTGAACATAGAACATGAGCAGGCACAACCACAGAGACCTCTGATAGTGACTCAGGATTGTGGAAACTGGAAACAACTTGAAATGAGTTCCAATGATAAAGCTCATGGTGATGGGCTAACTGCTTAGGAAGAAATTCTGTGGCACAGTTAAGCAGATATAAATAAAAAGGATGATTTCCTGTCACAATGCATGAAGAAAAATTCTAGAATCGAGAACTATTCATGATTAATAAACAAACAAAAGAGAAATAAGTCTTGAAATGATATAGAACTTACAAGGTAGTCACTTGCTAGAATGGAAACTGCCTGGAAACAAATTAAAAATAAATAAAAATTGGGCAAGTACAAAACATGTGATGTTCAAATTCACTGGTTAAATTAAATGTGAAGAATATCTCTAAACCAAATAAAAGAAAAAATCTTAAATTATGGAAGCATAAGAATAAATGAGGATGAAATGCATATGTGGTGCAAATAACTGTATCTATTTTGGAAAGAATATAGTGATAATTAATGGAATTTACACATGCCTGTGATACAGGTCCTAGTGACCACCTCTGGGTACCCAGCTTTCCCAAGGAACACTCATTAAAGCATGTCAGCACACTGAGGTTGGAGGCATATCCCATAGTAAGCATGCACACATCCTAAATATACTATGAAACAGTGTGCAACGATGGGCCACACGAACACTGCCAGAAAAAGACTGCTGCATTCACAAAACAAGGAAAGCAAAATCCATGTGCATACAAACATGAAGACACCAGTAGCAATACGTAATAAACATGGCTTAGTATGTATTTAAGGATTTAGCCCCAAAGGGTGAATAATTAAGGGAAGTACAGACTGATAATGCAAGAGATAGAAACATAAAGACATTGAGGTTCAAGCAGAAGAATTGAACGCATTGAAAATCAAGTGGCTATAAGCAGTGACACAAAGAGGGGTCTATGTTCTAAGGGAAGTAAGGATGCCAGGAGGACTGGAAAATTTCCATGGCTTTCTAATAAGTACTACTGCTGCTCATTACACACGCATTCCGCCTGGTTTGTTTTTAATATGGGTGCAAAATAGAAACCATCTTCTTTTGTTTCTCTTTGTTCTGTTTTTAGGGGCAGGGTTTCGCTATGTGACATAGGATGGCCTGGAACACAAAGGCCATCTTCCTTCATCTTCTCCTGGGCTGAGAGTGTAGACCAGCACTGCAATGCTAGGCTAAAATAAGTGCTTCCTGTCTATTCTTTATTTTTGTTTAGTTTTGTAAACAATGCATTCTTAAGCAAAGCACTTCTTGTTCATATAGCACTTTTCTCAATTAGTTATGGGACCATGAATTTTTTAAGTAGATATAAACTTTCTATGAGGCTCTGACCAAAAACTTAGGTTCAGACTGTATTAGCTTTTCAAGTGTTCAGTGAGTTTAGTAATCAACTTTGTGTTTTACAACAAGGACCTTGGGCATATGCATAGTAGTCATGGAAAGAAATAGAGTTCTGTTTTATATGCTAGTGGCATTTTTTGAAAGCACTTATTTTGAATGAGCATACATCGAGACATACTGTTATTTCTAATGCTTTAAATATTATAGAATAATTATAAAATGTTATAATTTGATTTATATGTATATCTGAAATACTTTGGACTTCCATTTTCTTTTTATATTTCTCCTTCTGGACATCATGGGAGTCTATAGCCCAATGCTATTGGTTTAATAATAGTAAAATATGAAGAGAGAATACATAAGAAATGCCACTGTATGTGAGACAGAATGTGATGTGATTTTAGATCTGTAAATTGCTGGTGGTGAGCAGAGTGCGAATAAATATCAAATGTCTCCTCTTTACTACTAAATGTAAAATGTTCCAAAACGTCTTATCCAACCCTAGATGTTAACTTAAATGTAAATGCACATATTGACTGCAGCAGTGGAGCTGCAAACAGAATCCATAACAGAACTAGTAATGTGGATAGAGATTCTAATTTCCTGTATTTATAATGCCAAGAAACAGCAAATGGAGTTGGTCTTTAAAACTTATAACATAGGGTACTTAGAATACCATAAAAAAGAAGTGTACTGTCCATATTTAAATTTATTTTTATTTAAATTTATTTACATTTAAATTTATTTACATTTAAATGTCCATCTTGCATCTCAGAAAAATTAAGAACTTATGCAGGCAAAAGGTATCACTTTTCAAAATGAAGTTTGATATTTTCTATTTAAGAATAATCTGAAAATTATGCAGAGACTATATCATATAGCCTTGTGTACATAGTGTCCTAGGTTTGATCCAAGTGCTTCAAAAACATATGAAAATAAATTTTATATAATAGAAATATTAATAAACCCATAAACACAATTGTTATGTGGTTTCACAAGTGTAAAAATATTCACTTGTTTATCTAACTTTCAAACAATGTTTACTTGTCTATAAATCTACAAGGAAGATGTACAAAGTACTTTTAATACTGATACTTCGCTTTAATCCTTCTAAAAATAGCATGAATGATATAGTTAAGTAAAACTTTAAAGTAAATCCAGAAAATAAGTGTAACATTCACTAACATCTTGTATACTAAGTAACAAAATACCTAACCGAATATGATTGGTAGAATTCAAGTCATTTGAATTATTTTGCTTTTAATATTCAGTATAATCCTGGATAACAACAGTAAGCAATACCATGCTTCAGCTGGGCTTGGTGGTGCACGCCTGTAATCACAGCTCTCAGGGAAGCAGAGGGAGGTGGGTCACTGTGAGTCTGAAATGAGTACAGAATAACCAACACTACACAGAGAAACTCTGTCTCAAAAAACAAACAAACAAACAAAAAAAACAAAAACAAAAACAAAAAACCAATTCCATGTCCCATCCTCAGAGCTATGCTACCCTGATATTTATCCACATTTTCTGTCATCCACACACAAAGTGTCAAGGTATGGAGAAAGTGTGGACACTTTCTGATAGAATATTACGTGAATGGCTAAAACCAAGTCAAAAAAGAGTCCAACTTTCAACCTACAACCTCAGGAGCAGTCATTACTCTCTGCAACCCTATTAGCATTTTGCTTTGAATCCCTTCTCCATTCCAGTCTTATGAATCCCTTTGTCTCTGGCACCCAGCTGGAATATCTCATTACAGCGTTTGGCTTTGGTTTGGTTTTTAACCACCCACCTCTGTGTAATTCATTAAGCATTCTCTGATTGTTACTGATATTTGCTTCCTGAGCCACTTAGCAGTATCTCGCTTATTATTATCATTGCTGTAGAGTACTCGATTTTTAAATTTAGGAACTCAAGGCAAGCCCCTAAAAGCAGATGCCTTAAGAAATTCCACAGTGTTTCACACTAGCACGTGATAGATCTTAGATACATACCTCAACAGTAGGCTGGTAAGTCAGCTGCCTCAGCATCCAGCTTAGCTTCCATACCTGTCGTGACCTTTCTGACACCTGTTCTGCTTCTCAGCTGTACACCTGTGCTTAGCTTTGCATTCAGAGTTGGGCGTCACTGTCTCTTTTCTACTGTAACACCCCAGTGTCAGTGTTCTCATTAATAAGTCTCCCTTATGATTTTTTTTAAAGTGCCAATTTGTTTTCGGTTTGTATTCAAGAAACACAAAATTCCTCTGATGTTGAATTCATGTTTCTGAGACAGGCATTTGGGAAATGTCAGGTTTTGTTTTTCATGAGTTACATCAAAGGACAAGTTTAAATTTACCCCCCCCCCAATCAAAAAACAAAACAAAACAAACAAAAAGCAAACCAAAAACAAACAAACAAAAACCAAAAGAACTGCTTGAGAGTAAAAAAGGCATTTTCTAATTACCTTTCCAAAATAAGTAGTTTGTTAAATAATTATTCCTTTGAAACATTGTGCAATCCTTATTTTTCCTAAAATTTAGTATATATTTTAGTAACTATTCTTGTTTAAATAATACAATTTGTTGTTAGTGGCTACATTATATTGATTGATAGTTGTTATTCATAAACATAATAGTAGTAATTAGTGTTTTGTGTTAATACTAAGTTAAAGTTATCATGTTGTAATTTAAAGTTTTGTCTATGAACCAATTTCATCACATGAGCCCTCCTAAGGATTAACTTCATCTTTCAAGTTCTCTGCATCTCAAGAGAGTTCTCAAACTTATGATAAAGATAATGCCTTAGATATCTACACAAAATTCATAATACCACGTTATTTCATACTTTATAAAGTTCAAGTGGTTACAGGAACTCTCTGACTTTTTCCAATGTCTCTTGTTGCATAATTATCTGAGTGACTGCATATTGACCTATATCTGAAGCCTATTTGGAGAAACAGAATGATGATTACTAAAAGAATTCATTCTTTCACAAACTGTCAACAGAAATTATAAACTAACAAAAACTTATGTTTTAAAAGTATATCTTATATTAGTTACTTTTTGATGACTGTGATAATTATGTTTTGTTTTTGTGTCTTGTGTTAATAAAGTATACATTACACTATGTATACAATATGCAGTATTTGTGACTCTGTGTGTGTGTGTTTGTTTGTGTTGCCATGAACAAGGCAACTTACAAAGAATTTATTTGGGCTTAGGGTTTCAGAGAGTTAGAGCCCTTGATGGCAGAAAAATACAAGGCAGCTGTAACAGCTGATATCTTATGTTTTGATCTACAAGGGGGAGGCAGAGAGAGAATACTGGGAATGTCAGGAGTCTTTGGAACCTCAAAGTTCCTCACTGAGATATCACCTCCAACAAGGCCATACTTCATAACCCTTCCCAAAAAGTTCTATACACAAGGGTACAGTTATTCAAACATACCTATGCCCGTATGGGGGTCGTTCTCATTCAAATCCCCACAATATGTTAAGCAAGGCCACTCTCCTGGATAACATAGAAGTAGTTTTTTACTTTATAGGAAGAAGACTTTTTAGTGGACAAATCTCCTACAGATTCTTCAGGGAAATCCAGGATGTAGCTTTCATGAATTGTCACCCATTCAACTTCTCAAACCATCAAGTCTATGAATAACCCATCACACATAGTGCTATAAATATCCTCATTGGTTCACTAAGTTGTACTTCAGTAGAATGGTTGGTTTGTTCTGTCATTGGTATTTTGAGATAAATAGATGATTGCATCTCTCAAGAAAAAGCTAACTTAATACAATAAGGATACAAGCATGATACACAGCAGAACAAAATATGAGATGTTTGTTTATGTATCCCCAAAGAACATCACACCTTAAATAGAAGCATTTATATTCTTACATTTGTGTTTGTATGACAATACTCATATTTACATTTATACAATATAATTTTCACAATATTATACTGTTAATATGACTATACCTATTATCCCTATTAGCATAGCTATTTTAGTTTCATCATATTTTTGTTGATAGCTAATTTTGTGATAATTCAATCTATTTTTACAAAACTTTTAACAACAGAATTTAATTTATATAAATTAATTGCTTAATAACCATTAAGTCAAAATTCACTTAATCAAAACTTGATTGAGTGCACCTGCTTCTTTATAAATAAATTTGAGTGCAGTGTACAGAGCATATTTAATAAAATGCAGAGTTTTGATTCAGTTTCACTACTATCTAAGAGACTGTTGATGGATGTCAACACAGAAGGGAAATTACCTGATCAATTAATCCTAAAGCTGTCATTAGTAGTAAAGAGAGGATAGATGACATAGAGGATTAATCAAAATTGTGTTAGCTACATTTTCCTAAATGTAAAAACATTATCAGAAAGTTGGAAATGTGAACTTCAGGCTAATTATTACTATTCTGTTTATGAATAGCCACTAACTAAGAGGTTTAGAGACTTGTTCAGGACAAATGGCTAGAAAGTGTTTGCAGATAAGATGATGTAATAGAGAAGCATACATAATGCTCATGACTACATCTGATGGGCTGTCCATGTAACTGTGCGTTGTGGCTTATAGTTACCAATACAAAAAGGTCACTAAGAACTATAGTTAAAAGGCCCAAATAAGGATTGATATAAAGTAGTAATTATTTTCTGTTAACCTACCAAATTTTATATTTTGCCCTCCTATAATTTCTTCACTAGCAAAAGTATACTATCATTTTCTAAACTGACATATTTATGCATTATACAGTCTCATTTGTTGCCTGATTAATTTTACCGAATTTCTATCGTTGGTCCTTATATCAAATAATCAATACTCTTTGCTACTTAAAATCGTACCTTTATCATATGATAATTTATTATAACAATGCTTCAGGGTTTTCTAAATTACTGCCTTTTGTAGTACAAACGGGGCTCAAGCATCATGTTTTCATTATTGTAGCATGATAGCATATGCTTCTCTAATGGCAATTTTAGAATGGATATGATGAATTTTCAAAAGTATGTGTCATATTTTAATTGGAATTGGCTTGTAATTTATTGTTTAAATCATGTTATGGCATCACTCTATGCATTCCTCCAATGCAGAGCAGGTATAACACTTACGTGATCAAGTATTCCTTATTTTTCTCAGTAGAATTTCATAACTTTTGCTTTTTAAAGTGGTTTTTGTGCTAGTATTAGAAATCCTATTTATAACTGTTTTCTGCTGCTTTTTAAGACTATCAGTTATTATATGAACTTTGGTTTTTGCTATTTAGTATACAACAACGATGTTAATTCATATATTACTTAGAAATACATGCTATGTCAAATTTTTATTCTGTCTCTATTCCTACCAAATTATTATTTTGAATTTTGAAGGAACATGTTCATATTAGTTGTAAACAATTTGATTTATTTTTTTGTTTTTTTATTACTTTATTAATTTATTCTTGTTACATCTCAATGGTTATCCCATCCCTTGTATCCTCCCATTCTTCCCTCCCTCCCATTGATTTATTTTTAAAACATCTTTTTTTTATTCTATTTTTTCTATATACAAGGTTGGCATTGGTTTGAATGATTTCACAAATACTACCACTAAGGTACCTTGGAATTTTTTTCACAATCTAAATCCATATAGAATCTCATTGTTAATAAAATTATAGCTACTATTTCTAGATAAATATTTGATATAAAATAATAACCATTTAACTTTTACAATAAAATCAGTGTAAAATTATGCAGTGTTTTTAGAAAATGCCATGCTGCTTTCTCTATTTTCCTATAATTACAGCACTTGTGATGCTGCCGTGACCTGAATAAAGTTGTGGGTCTCTCTTCTTACACCAAACAACTTTAAGTCTTCACATACCTTTTACTGGGACAGTCAGCATAGTGCTTAACATTTCTAAGACGTCTCATGCACCATTTTCACATTTAGTAAATTTCTTTTTTTTTTTTTTTACTTATTTCCAATGGCTAACAAACTGCTATCTCTTCTCTTTACATCTCACTCTTTGTTAATGTGTTTGTCTTTATATCTCGTTGTAAATTAACCAAACATAGGCATCTTTCACTGTTCGACAATTTATTGTATGTTATTAATTCTCTTTTTCCTGCTGCAAGGTTGGAATTTCTTTTTTTCTTTTCTTTATTTATTTTAGTTTTAATTTGTTCAGTTTACATCCCTCCCTGTTGTAGCCTCCTCCACTGTCACTTCCTGGTACCACCCTCCCTCTCTCATTTCCATCCCCCCTCCCCTAGTCATCAGAAACAAGAGCCCTTCTCCCCTAACATCTGACCTCAGCATACCCTGTCTCATCTGGACTGCCTGAATCCTCTTCCTCTGTGATCTTACATGCCAGAGGGAAGTGATCAACAAGTGGTGGGCACTAGAGCCCATGTCAGCACTAGCCCCCAATCCCAATATTATGGGACCCACAAGGAAACTGCATCGGAGCAGGAGGTCTAGGTCCTCACCCTAATGATCATTGGTTTCTGCATCATTTAAGGGGCAAGAGAGATAGCTCGTCGTTAAGAGCAATGGTTCTTCTTTCAGAGGACCTGGATTCAAATCGCAGTACTCTATGGCAGCTCACAGACACTGTCACTACAGTTCCATGGGATTTGATTCCATCTTCTGGTCTAATATACTGGGAAGAGTATGAAATTTGAAAAAAATTGTATCTATGAAATTGATATTTTTTTTATTTACTCAATCCCTTCTTATGAATGCCATGGTCAGATTCTTCAAAAAAGTAACTAAAATAACAAATATATAAACTTAGTTCTTAAAAGAAAACCTCACTTTTTGATAATTACAAAGTCAAAGAATATTAAAACTAGAAAGATTTTTATATCTAATTTAAACTTATTTGATCTAATTTTTCTACCGTCCTTGGTATTGTCTCCCAGGAAGTTTGCTTAGTACTATAAAATAGCTCCTAGATCCCATGTCATTTTTGTTTTCTTTCTTTTTTTTAAAGTATTTTATTTTTGTACATATACATTTATATTATTACACAGATATACAATAGATTACCTGTGGCAAGGAGAACCGTGACACAATCAGGAATTATATAAATGTTACATTATTAATGTTTTGACTATTTGTATTTGACAGCCTTGAGGAGGACACATATCTTATCTTGGTGCATCTAAATCATGACCAAGGTAGATAGAAACCAGGAGTAAAGAGCCATGTAAACCCTTGAATTGCAATTCCCAGAGGACATACCAGGCGTTCCCAGGCAGAGCAAACCCAGAACTTAGTCATGACACACATCAATTTGCAACTTGGGTATTTAAATAAACATGAACACGTCATTTATCTTAATTAATTGTCTTCCACACACCAGAAGACAGTAAAAATGAAATAGGTGCACCTCTCCTTCAGTTATAATCCAGATAGGTTTTTTTTTTTTGATAAAGTAACAGTTACCTGAAGGTATGGTATAATGGGAGATACCATGCATAGCATATCCAGAGCTTAGTCATGAGACAAACCAACTTTCAACTTATGATGTAAGTTGCCAAAAATTTCTGAAAATAGCTGTGCGCACTTGCACTGATCCTAGTCAGTAGGAGGTAATTCTTAATCAAGGATATGTAGATTGTTAAAAAAGAAGACAAGGGGTTATAATGCTAAGAACACACATTCTAGAGCTAGAACACTTACTTCATATCTTCCTTGTTATGGAGATTTGTAAAGGGTAATTAGCTTCCTGTGCCTCATATGCCACATCAAATCATAACAGCAGCATTATGTTCTTCATCAGTTAAAAAAAACTATTCAATAGTGACTGCTAAATATTACATAGTCATTTGCTAAAAGTATCTAAGGACTGCACCTCTCCTCTGTGTCTTTCTTAATTTAAGTTAGTTAATAAATGTTAAGATCTCATGTAGCTCAAGTAATCCTCAAACTCATTTTTGTAGGTCAGGCTGACCCTGACCCCTAACCTCTTTGCCTCAACCTCCCAAGAGCTGGATGATAGGCACAGATCATTCTGCATGGCTGATGTTCTTTTTCTTAATCAGTAAATACTACTTAAGCATTAGAAGTAAAACCTAAGATTTTTATTCAGAAATTATCTTATACTTTATACATTGAAGTAGGATTTCTCATCCTCCTCTTCCTTAAGATCTGACCATATAAAACAAATAACGGGAAACTACAGATAAGCAGGGAAGCTTTCAAATTCAAATTGTTCTCATTACTACAGTCTATACCGTATTGTCTAATATAATATGTCTGAGCTACTATCACATAAGAAACCACTGTGAATAAGCTGTCAGATTTAATTGGTCTTCATTATTGAAATAGCTTTGATAAATAGAACCATCTCACATTGAGTTAAACTTCGAAAGGGGAAAATTTAGTTTTATTTAAGCCACATTCTAGTAAAATTAATACAGGCACAAATTTGTATTTTATATTTCAGTGGAAGGAAATAGAGCGCATTACACAGTTGGGCACTCTGTAAATCTATTTAAGGTTTTCAATTGATGAAAAATACATAAGTGCATGTAGGCCTCCAGAATAACCATTGCTTTGAAAGTGGAAGGATAGCATCTAACCCTCCCGCTGAGGCTTCCTGTGGGACTGTTTCTTAATACAGATGTCATATCAATGCATAGACCAAAAATCCTTTTAATTGCTCAGGATTGTTATTCTACCGTTGCAGATCAACAGTCCTCTCAGCGGCTATTTATTATCTTAAGCAAATTGGATTTAAATCCTCATGAAACTTAATATGCCTAATAAATATTAATTTATTTTTGTAAAAAGTGTTAAGAATTTAATCGTAACTATAGTAGGAAGTAGCAATACATGGGATAGACATTTCCAAGAATGTTGTCTTGTAATTTAGAATATGGTGGTAATGGAGCCCTTGCTGAAAAAAAAGCAGAAGTAAATAGCAGAGCAGAGATAAACTGATACAGAGAAGGCACTCTATAAAGGACACAGAAGTCAATGCAAACTGTCATGGAGGAGACTTTTATCACAGAT
Organism: Acomys minous; assembly: GCF_964271855.1. NCBI lineage: Eukaryota > Metazoa > Chordata > Mammalia > Rodentia > Muridae > Acomys > Acomys minous. The sequence continues at coordinate 91,894,530 of NC_140491.1, read as the reverse complement.
GAATTGATAAAGGAAGAATATCAGAAAAAGAAGGCATGTGGATAGTTAGGTCATCAAGAGACCATAAGAGTAGAGTATAGAGATCTCTGCACTGTCCCTGCTTTCACAATGGCTTTTTGTGGAAAAGAGATTTTATGAAAGAGAGTGGGTGAGGAAAGAAGGAGGAGGAGGAGGAGGAAGAAGAAGAAAAAGAAGAAGAAGAAAATAGTAGTTGTTGTTAATGTATTAGTAGTAGTACAGGTTACTTGTCCTAAAATACTGGAGTATTTCAGATGAAAATGGTTGAAGTTTTGTGTCCAAATGTCCTGAATAATAAAGCTAGAGATGAATAGAGTAAAGATACAATTTAAAACTTGAGAAGGCATGATTGTTGTTGCATTAATTTTTAAAGGTATCAGTGAATGACAATATCAGATGCCCTCACTGGAACAACTAGATGCAGGTAAATTCAGTGAGCTACATTACTGAGGCTGTGGTAGCTGGTTTGATAAAGGTAAAGTGATTTCTTTCACTTTGGATATGAATTGGTATTTTTCAGATTTCCAAGTTATAGCAGTCTAATATATAATTAAATCAATAAAATTGGAGTTCAGGTGGGTGTTCATTGTTTCTCTCATTGCTGTGACAAAAATAGCAGGCAAGAGGCAAACTCAAGAAGGAAAGGTCTGTTTAATCCCCAAGGCAAGAAATTGAGGCAGCTGGTCACATGGTTAGGAAGTAGAGAGAGGTGAATGCTTATGATCAATCAGCTGCTTTTCTGCTTTTTAACAATTTAATCAAAGGCCCAAGAGGATATATTGATGGTACCACACAGTAGGTGGATCTTCCTTCTTCCAGTTAACCTAATCTTAATAATCAGTCTAAGGCTGTTGCAAGGCTTATCTCCTGGGTGATTCTCAATCCTGCCATTAGAATATCAATCCTGACCATAAAGAAGTTAAGGTTCAAGTTCAGGAGAATGGAGATGATAATAAGCCAGTGATATTATAAAGAATCATAAAGAATAAGATCTTAGGTAGACAGGAGAGCTGACATAAGGACAAAGCATATGTATTTTGCCAAGGTGTGATGCTGGGAGGACAGTGGCCATTCATAAAAACTGGCAGAAGCAGCTGAAACACATGGAAAAGAGAAATGATTTGTTTTAATTGAAAACAGTTTCTTCGTTTTTTTTTTTTCATAAAATATATACTGACAACAGTTTCCACTCCTTCCAGCTCCCCGACCTCTCCTCTACCAAAGATCCATTACCCCTCTGTTTTCCTTCAGAAAAGAGAAGGTCTCCAAGAGACAACAAGCAAACAGGAGAAAACAAGATACAATAAGACAAGGCAAAAGCCCTAGTACCTGACTGGACAAGGCAGCCCAATAGAAGGATGAGTCTCAGTTGATGGGCAAGAGTCAGAGACACACCCACTCCCACTTTTAGGAGTCCCAGATGTTATGAAATATAACGTAGTGCAGGGGTACCTTTAGTGGGCCCATGCCAAGGTGTGCCTCTGAGAAATTACGAAGTGCAACAGATCTGGTGTAACTGAGGATTACTGAGGGCAGGAGAGAGGAGTGAGGACCTGAGGAAGGGAAAGAGACAGACAAGAGGACATGTAGACTGGCAGACAAAGGGGGAGCAGAGCAGTGGGGCAGAAACAGGGGCCTGGGAAGGAGAGAGAGAGAGAGAAATCAGTATCATCCACAGAAAACAAGAGAGGGAACAGAAAAAATGCTGGGAACAAAGAGAGAGGGAGAGGAAAAAGAGAGCACTGGATGATCCTTTATCTGGCCTCACATACCTGGTACACCTTTATGGTGTAGTGCTTTAAATGATAATGGCAGATGATGACATAACTAGTTGCTAGGTCCCTGAGAACAGTCTAGTATAATTGCCTGTACACTAACATTCCTCCATTTTTGCTTAATTAAAAATGAGGAGACGGGAAGGAGTGTTGAGGCAGGAAGGAGGGCACTGTGTTCTTTAAACTGCATCCTGCTGTCTAGGGGCATTGACATCTTTGAGGAACCTGAGAATATGAGGATGCTGGCCAAGTCCTGGGAGAGCTGGCTGTTTTATTTGCTTTCCAGGCTCTGTGGGAACATCTGGGGTGTGGGAAGCACAGGCATAGCTGAATCAGTCTTTGAGGCTGGACCCCCTTGGGCTAGCTGCTTTGGAGCTCTCCTGGAGGCAAATTTTGAGGAAATACTTGTACTTGGCAGGACAATAGGGAATATATATGTATATATGGGGAAGAAGATAAAGTTAAGCAACTTAGGAAGGACATTTTTTCTTGGATGTTCATTTGAAACTTTTAGGGTCCAGTCTTGGCAGTTGGGGGAAGTGGAGTCCCAAACCCAGGTAAAGGAGGAGGAATCCCACTCTCTGGCATAGACAGTAGGTGGGAAACCTTCAGCTGTTGATTTAAATCTAAAGTCTGTTTGTCCCATGGGAGGGAAGATCCATATCATTTCTCTGAAGCTTACAAGAATTGTTCAAGTTAACAAAGAGATAGGTTTCTGACATGTTAGCATCAACATTGTAATCAGTATTAAAACCCACAATTTGGGGAAGGCAATAGACTCACAACTTTATGTCATAGTAGAGTCCTGGGAAATAATTTTTGGGTTAAAAGCATGAACATCCTTTAAGGTGAACTCAGGGAAGACAGAAGCCCTCTGTGGAGAAGGGGCAAAGGTTTTTTTGATCTTGATTTTCAGTATGACTACAAACCATTTAAGAGGAACTTCCTCCCACTATCCAGAAAACTGCATATATATAGTGAAATGAGAAGCACTTTTAAGTCCATACTTAAAGACAATGAAAATAAGCTTAAAATTCAGAGTTTGTGACTATGATAGTAGTGGATCATAGAGTGAAAGGATTTACCAAAGTTAGACTAATAATTTATTGGAAATCCATTGATTAGAGATAAAACCCTGATTTTTTGACATCTTACTATAACAGTATCATAGTGAGGCAAAGGAACCTAAAGAGCATTTTCAGTCCTTTTCTGTACCTTCAGTCACTTTCTTATCACCATCTAACCTTTCACTTCCATTTACCAGCCTTAGAACAACGTTTTAGGCCCTAAAACACTTTTCTAGAACCTCACAACTTAAGCCTCTGTATCCTCAGAACTTACATAAACATTACACTTTTTTTTTCTATCCAGTTATTCACCAGGAGACACAGGTGGCTGATGACTGGGAGAAATCACCGTAAAGCAGGTTCCTTTAGATAAAGGGATATCAGAAGATGACCTTGAAACCTGGTTTCTGAGCCTGGTAACAAGGTAAACTGTGTCTAGGCCTAGGCCTGAGTTTTACACATGAAGAAAACTGAGAAAGGATCTGAAACCTTGACCTCTGCCATTAAACTGGTGAAACTCTTATTAGTCTAGTCTTCAAACACATCATAAACCTGAGAAGGACAATTCTGAGTAAGCACGAAGTGCAGACCAAGCAGCTTCTCAGTCTATAAGAATAACAGAAACAGTATTTTATGGCTAATATCCATGTATAAGTGAGTTTAAAGCATGTATGTCTTTCTGGGTCTGGGCTACCTCACTCAGGATGATCTTTTCTAGCTCCATCCATTTGCAGCAAATGGATAACAATACTGCAATCCATAACAAGGAGGAGCCTTGGGAGGATTCTTGATTTGCATTCAGAGTGACAAATAGATAGATACAAGAAGTGGTTGAAGAGAGAGAACAAGATGGGAGCCCAACATAGTTGTTCTCTGACAGACTCCACCAAGCAGATGTTCAATATAGATGCTAAGACTCATAGCCAAACTCTGGATAGAGCACTGAGAGTCTTAGGGAAGGTTGAGGGATAGAGGGAAACCGAGGGGAAAGGAGTTTCACAGGGAGACCATCAAGGCCAGCAGATTGGACCCTGGGGCTCCTGTGGAAACTTATGCACTAACCAAGGACAATGAAAGGAGAGAACCTAGACCCCCTGTTCAGATGTAGCAGATGGATCCTCTAGTAAGGGGAGCAGAGGCTACCTCTAACATTGACTCCGATCACCCCCCCTTGGTGGGGCATCCTTGCCAACCACACACAAAGAGGATACAGGCAATCCTGAGACCTGATAGGCTGGGGTCAGATGGTAGGGGAAGAGGATTCTCCCTGCAAGAGGACTAGGGGAGAGGAAGAGGAGAGAAGAGGGAGGAAGGAAGGGAGACTAGGAATGAGAGAATAAGATGAGAGAGGTAACAATCAGGGTGTAATTGGAATAAATTGTAAAAATTTAAAAAGTAATTAAAAGCTAAATAAGCCCAGAAAATGACAGAAATTTATCAGCTACCTGGATAAGAAAGTCACCCAAGGTTCCCCTGTCATCTGTGGGGCATCTTTCTTCAACCTCAGGTCCAAACGATCTGACGGACTTTCCTGCAAAGCACGAACTCTGCAGAACTGTCTTACCTTTGTCCAGGAAAAGGCAGCCAGTCACCTTCCCACTGTCCTGCCTGTCCACAGCTGAGACAGTGTGATGTTAGCTGTTAAAGCAAGGGGAAGTCTATAGCCCAGTGGCCAAGCTTTCAGTTGGATGTTCTTCTGAGCCAATTCTTTTTTTTTTTTTTTTTTTTTTTTTTTTGGAGACGAGATGTGCTGTCAGGAGCTGGCATGTCTATCTTGAAAAGCTTCTTTATTAAACATTTAAAAGGCATTTTCCCGCAGATCCCTGAAGTGTTTGAGAACCATATGTCTATCTAAAGTAAATCTAAATAGACACACTTTGCTTGCTTGTAGTTACTTATTTTATGCTTAATTTTGAAAACATGCACAGGAGGCTAAATAAAACTTATTCCTGTAATTAACGACATTAGTGTTTAGCATGACTACAAATATAATCAAAAGACTAAGATTTAGGTTTAGCCTTGTTAGGTTTGAGCGTTAAAAATGATTTTCAACTGAAGCTATTTTAGTATCAAATTAAAAGTTTTTATCATAGACAGAGTCCATAGAATGACTGACAACTTTGCTGATTCTACTATATTGCACCATTATAGGCCATTGTAGTTTGTTGTATGGATTAGTTTATCCAAACAGATAAAGTTTAAAAGACAGAAAAAAAAAAAAATATATATATATATATATATATATATTTCCCTAAACAAGAGTTGAATCATTATATATATGCATAGAGTTTTAATTATAAGCCTTTTGTTATATAAGATTAAAGCCAGTCTGGAGAGATAGCCTAGAAATTAAGGGCAATGATTGCTCTTCCAGAGGTCCTGAGTCCATGGTGTCACATGGTGTCAAGTAACCATCTATAATGTTATCTGATTCCCTCTTCTGGCCTGTAGGTGTATGTGCAGTCAGAGCACTGTATACATAATAATAAATTTTTAAAAATCTTAAAAAAAAAAGATTCAGATCCAAGCCAAATATTGTTACAGATTATATAGATTTTAAATGATTCCCAAATGAGCATCTTACAAATACTTAGATAAGAGTTTACAGCATAATATTAAGATTGTTTTGTGAGCAGGGGCAAGGAATTCATAAGGAAAATATTTTTAG